>NW_016107355.1:8417740-8427116 GCF_001604975.1 Cebus imitator
TGGTTATTCTCTCTTTTCTTTTTTATTAATCTGGCTAGTGGTCTGTCTATTTTGTTGATCTTTTCAAAAAACCAGCTCCTGGATTTATTGATTTTTTGAAGGGTTTTTTGTGTCTCCCCCAAATCTTTTAAATGTCAGGGTCACCACAATGGCCAGGACATTGCCCATGTCACCTCTGGTGAAATATTCAGATGCTGGGCCACCAGCCTGTGCCAATGATTATCTGTAACCCTCCCATGTGAACACTGTGATAGAGCCCAGGTATCGTAATACTTTTTATCTAGAAGGCAGAAGAATTAAAGCAGAGCTACAATTGCCTTTGTAAAGAAGCAGCAATCTCTCATGTGAATCAGAAGAGGGGGATGTTTAGTCCCTTTTATGGTTGCAGAGTGAACGTTTCTTGTCTGAGCATTGTTCATGAGTTAGGAACACCATTCACTATCTGCCAGCTGAGCCGTTTTTTCACTTTCTCATGATCTTAACAGTGAATTATATTACCTTTTGTTGTCTTTGTGATCTACTAACAGGCCTTTGATTACTTAACTTACAAGCAATACAGTCTGCCCGCAACTATTTACCAGAATTAGATACTATGTTCTACCTCCCAATTTGGCTTCAACACACTTTTCTGATCGAATCACCCAATGGTGCCCTACTCTACACAATGTTCTATTCTAACTGAGTGCCTTACAATTGCCAGACCATGATTTTGTTAATGCTTTTTCTTTGGCCTAAAATAAGCTTGCCCGTGTCAAGCTATTCACGATCTTATTAATTTCTAATTGATTTAACATGAAGCACTAACATGATTTAACTAACATGAAACATTAACACTATTTTTTAGCATTAGTAAAAACTAATATGCAATTCACATCATCCAACTACAATAAGGACATTGACACTTCAGTGAATGACCTTGACATTCCAGTAAAAATGAGTCATGGCACAAGAAAACTTGAAATGTCCTAAAATCATACAATTCCCATGTGAAATAAACAAGATGGAGGTTTCCTTTAATATTATCACAATCCTAAAATTTACAACAAATTGCCAATAACAGGTTGAAAAACTAAAACAATCATTTCTAACCCATCAAAAATAAGTAAACTTTGACCCACCATGCAATAGAAAAGAATAAGCATTTTCTCTTTTGTTTTATAATGATTTTTCTCTTCTAGCAAGGGTTATTACAAAATTGAGTCACAGAAAGAGGTGAATTCAGCTATACCTCAAATTAATGTAGGGGAAATTTAATAGAGGGATGTATCAGATGGTCGATTTATAAAATAGCATATTATTTTTCTCAATTGTATAATGTTTGTGGAATTTGTCACTTTTTAAAAATTTATGTTTCATGTGATTTCTTTTCTTTTCGTATACAAAACTGGAGATTTCATTTTTTGTAATTTTTTTTCCTTTTAAAGAGAATGCCTCCAAATTGTATAAGCCCAGGTCTGCACAAAATCTGAATCCACTACTGATTTCTGGACATATGTTAGAATCATCTAGATGCTCTCTGCACCAGTGGAAAAAAAACCTTTAGACACACTAATATGGAATGCTATTTGTGTAAAACCTTTAGACATACTAATATGGAATGCTATTTGTGTAAAACCTTTAGACATACTAATATGGAATGCTATTTGTGTTTTAAGGTGTCAGTATGAAAGTATAGTTCTGGTAGGAATGGAAATTTATATAAACTTTACAAAATAAAATTCAAAAATTGTAAATTATTCTGTGTACTTTTTGAAAGATAACTTTCTAGGCCTTCAAAATATATACCAAACAGTATCTGTGGTCAATGAGAGAACTTATAGAACTACATCTTGACAAAAGTAAAGAAAGTTTTGTCCCTTTTGAAGTACTGGCATTGTAGTAGAATGGAAAGAAAATAGATTGAAAATCACTATACCTAGTTGCTAGTTTTATTTCTGCTATAAATTGTTTTTTTTTTATCTTTCTTTGGTCAAGACCTTAATCAGTCTCTTTATCTGAAGTATTAGAGTGTTGGTCAAAGTTTCTTGCTATCTAAATCATAGGATGAATACTATCAATTCACCAAGATATATATAAAACTACCGTTACAAAGTACATTCTGCTTTGGACTGTGACACAAAACCAATTAAAGATTTCAAGGCTTAGTGAGTGCTTAGCATTGTGAGTCACCTTCAATGTTTGTCAAGCTCGAACTTAGATGTGTCTCCAAAAAGTTTCTATTGTATTCAAGACAACTCCATTTATGGAGAAAAAACGAGAAATAGCTGTAACTGTCCAGGCCAATCAGGCCCTTTATTTCCTGTAACATAGACTGAAATAACTTGAAATATATATATATATATATATATATATATATATACACACACATATATTTTAAGTAAAACAGATCCAGAGATAAACAATACAGAGTTAGCAATAGAAACTTCATGAAGTCCTTACAGACCTGAATTCCTTTCATTTTCTGCTCTGCCTTCTCCAGACCCATGATCCAAAATGGTTTCTGGAGCTTATCATAGCTATTGTATTTTGTATTTTTTAAATAGTTAAATAATAAATATTTATTAAATTTAAATAAATAAATATTTAAGACATGTTTTATTTTTTCCATTTATTTTGTATTGTGTTTTGCACTTTATTTTTATTTTGTATTTTGTATTGTAAGGGAATATGTGTGTGTGTGTCTGTGCATGTGAGAGTGTGTGTGTGTTGTATGTACAATGTGATGTGTGTGTACATAAAGTCTATTTTCTTTAAAGTATATATTCTTAAGTATATTTTCCCTAAGTATCACACAGCACTTTTACTACAGTTTATTGGGTAAAATTCAGTCATTTGACCTTAAGTAGCTACAAGAGAGGATGGGACATGTCCTCAATTTTTCCTGGACTGCAATATGTTCATCGAGCAGGAAGGTCGTTAATACTAAGGAAGTAAGGTTACTGCTAGTAGTCTTTGCCACGGCACATTTACCTTATCTTCTAGGAAGTGCTTGCAATTAACTACGCTTCATTTCCAAGAATTTGTTTGGGTTCCAGCATTCATCCTCTCTCTTGAATGTTTTTCCTGTTTTCTGCTCCATTGCCTTAACCTGATTTCTTTTCTTTTTCAGAGGAGAATGTCTGGTGATTCTTTTGGACATCTGCCTTATTTCTGCTTTGGCTTCCTCCCAAGACTGTCACTCAAATCATAGTCCCAAAATGGGCTCAACCACTTAAACCAACTGTCACCATTCATGTGACCCACATCCCCATTCCCAAATCCAGCTCAGTTATTCACAACATGAGCCTGAACCTAACACTCTGGCTCCGTTTTTCTCCAGGAGAGATTATCCACTAACAGCCCAAGCTTTTACAATGAAGACAAGAATCCTAGAGGAAAAGCTTGTCTAAATGTTACTAAAAGATAGGTTTTCATTTTCTAGACCAGTTGCTCAGTGACTGTATTATTTCATTTTTACTTCCTTTATTACCAAAATGTATTGAATACTTATTGTGCACTGGACTTTGAATAGCAGAGGGTTCATTTTCTCTCATAGTAATACATTTTTACAGAACATATTCTCAGGACTTAGCAGTAAAAGCGGGTTAATCATGGATAACTTTTTGGCTCAACAGAACACTTTGCCACATAAAACAAGGGATCACTGTGTACTTTCACAATGCCCTCCCAGTCTAATATTTCAATATTTCAAGACAGTTATAGCACATTTCCTTATTTATCTCCCTAATTCTTTCAACTCCTAGACTTCAATTGTTGGCAGGTATACTTTGACACTTTCCAGTGAATATTCTTATACACCTTCCAGCAGGAATGGCTTCAAAGAATTAGCCTATTTACTGTTACTGATTATGCAACACATCATTTTTGACAGCCATAACGCTGCTTCCTGGAATGATGAGAACACATTGTACTTAACTGGCAATTGATAGAAAAAGTATAAAAACAATTTCTCAAGGAAATAGCCTATGATAAAATAAAAAAAATTAAAATATTTTTATGTTAAATACTATCAAAATATATTTCAATAAACTGGAGGATAGAGGGACAGGGAATATTTTTTAAAAGAGCAAAGTGACGTAATGCATGCCTTTAGTTTTAGTGAGATCAAACTCCTGGCTCTAAGGTCAAATTCTTGGCAAATGACCAAATGCATGAATTTTAATATGAGTCCTGGGGATCAGAAGGTAAAGAGTGACATTATCTGATGAAAAGGGCTTAATTTATGATCTTAAAAATCTGAAAAGTTAATTCTGAATGTTTTAGTGCTCTGTCATCCAAATTTTTAAAAATTAGATAAAACATGAAAAATGTGTTTTTTCTTTTGGGACCTTGAAATCACCTCTCTTCTTTTTCTTTATCATCAAAGTCCTTTCAACAATTATTTTATGATTTTTTTTCAACCAGTCTGTTATCATTTCTTCATTTCACTTACAGTTTTTTGTATAGTATTACTGTATCAGGTAGGATAGGATATAATATGGGAATAAACAAATTCCAAAACTCTATTGGATTCACACACACACACACACACACACACACACAATGTGCGTGCAAAGGAGTGTATTTCTGGCCTACAGAAAGTTCGGTGCAAGTCTACTGACTCTCGAGGGCAGCTCCCTTCCAAATGAGTCAGATCTAGACTGGTTTTATCTTGCGGATCCAGAATCACCATATATAGCCACCAGAGTCTAAGTGGTTGAAAAAGAATGAGGAGGATCATGCAACAGATTTTTATTGCCTCAGTCCAGAAGTAACACATGGAAGTTGTTTCCACTCCCAAGCTATTGTCATAGCTAATCACATGGCTTTGCCTATTTGAAAGAGGACTGGTCAGTATAGTGTTTCACAAATCCACAAAGAAGACAATTGGTTATCAGGAAGCTTTAGTAATGTCTACCATAAACCTTCATGGAAACTATCCAGTTTATTTTTAAATACAACAATACGGTATTTCCTAAAGCCTTATATTTCTTAATTTTATTATCATTTCCTTATTGGATTTATTGTTACTGTTTCAAAATTTGTATATACTCACAACTCTTTTTAACCTTTGGCCAAGGTAGCAGACATCCTTTAATAAAATGAAATCACAACAAAAGTTTATCTTAGGCTCTGTGGTCTGCACCTCAAAGAATTCATCTAGAGTTTTATTCCTGGCTCTTCATTCCAAACCTACTGGCTGTGACTTTCTGATCTGTTTCCCGTGAAGACCTGAAACTGTCTGCCTTCATACTCAGAAAGGGCACAGAGAACAGAAATCACACTTTATTGTTCACATTAACAGAAGTTTGCTATTAACTGACTTCATTAGCATGATTTTACTTTCCCTGCGGACTTTTACACAGGTAAATGATCTGCCTCTTAATTCGAAGAACTTTTTGAAAGACTCATCAGCTTTTCAGTGGAAAGCATCAATAATCTGAGCCCTAAGATTCTTTAATTTCCTCTCCTCAAAATCCTCATGTTGTGGTTTCCAGCAGTCCTTGACTGTCATTTGTGATCATTATGCAATCCTACTCAAGTCCTTGCATTAAAAGACCTAACTTAAACCAAATTTCTCATTTTCAATAAATTGAACTTTACCTTCTCCTTCTGTGAGATACTGCCAAAGCTATGTGGATGTGGTATTCCTCCTTGTAGAGTAAGCAATAAACTCAGCTTTGCCTTAGCAATGGACCAAGTTGGTAATATTCGGGGAGCCAAGGTGCTTTATTTCTTACCTGGTTTCTGCTTCTTTATTTCACTAATTTAGACCAAAGCTTTGTTTAGAATGTCTTCTTTTTTCATAATTTAAATTTCATGACTGAGTCCATCTTTTATTATTATTATCGTCGTTGTTGTTGTTTTTGGTTCTGCACTTGATAGCCAAGAGTTGGTCTACTCCAGCCTTTTCCATTCACAAATCTGGCTCCCGGAATCTTAACCTGAATTTGCCTTCCCAAATAACTGCTTTTCTAAGAGCACAGAGCAGAACATTTATTAGAAGTCATGACACCAAGTTTTTCCAAGTTATCTATAGTGGATTAAATAAGTGTCTATCAAAAATGTGTTTATACCAAGAACCACAGAAGGTGACCTTATTTGGAGACAGAGTTTGTGCAGATAGTGAAGGATCAAGAGGAACTCAAATTGGATTAGGGCAAGTCTTAAAAATCCAATGACCGGTGTCCGTTTAAGAAGTGATTGCCAGAGCTACAGAAGAAAAATACAAAGAAGAACGCCATGTGAAGATAGAGATTGATGTGATGCAGCGGCAAGCCAAGGAAGGCAAAGATTGCAGAAGTCACCAACAGCTAGGAAGAGGTTAGTAAGGTTCTTCCCTAGCTTTCAGAGGAAGCATGTCCCTGCTGACACCAGGATTTGGGATTTCTAGACTTCAGACCAGTGGGAGAATAAATTTCTGTCGTTTAAGCCTACCAGTTGTAGTAATTGATTATAGCAGCTGTAGGAAGCTAATAGAGATTTTTTACTAGAAAATTTGGAATCAACTTTCATTTTTTTCTCTTCCTTCTCTACTTGTATCCCCTTTTGCTTCATAGTCAAAAGAAAATTGCTGTCAAGTTACATAAATTTTACTTTCTAGTGGTCTTCTTATCTCAATTTCTGTGTTTTCCAATGTACCCTTGGTAACTATGTTAGATTAAATCACAAAATTGTTTTTATTATGTAAATAACATTAAAAAATTCTAGTAGTTCTATTTTGTTTATGAATTAAATACAAATTCATTAACTTGGCAGTCAAGACTCTTGAATGATCCAGCAATATTTCCAATTATTCTAATCTAGGATCCACTATTTTTTGTTTCCTTCTCTGTGGGTATTCTTTGTCTTATTGAAATTTGTGGAAATTCAATCTTCCCATTAAATTCTTTCTGATTCTTCCAACCTAACATATTAACTCATTTAAAAAATACCAATAGCTTATCTTTTGCCTTTAAATGAGTTATAATTTGCCTTTAATATGTTTATATATATATCTTCTCCTTGTTCTGTTAAACTAAAATATAATTTATCTGTAAAAAACTGTATTTTTTACTTATTTTGTATGTTATACATATAGCAGCATTATTAATTAAGTTGATATTTTTTCAATGAACTTGAATTTGTTAACTAATTTGGAACTAGTAAATCCAGATCAGGGAATATTGAAAACTTGAGAGAAATGATACAATTAGCAAACCATTGATCATTTAAGATACACCACAGAAGATCAAACTTTCAACATCTACTCTTTTTTTCATAAGTTAAGACTAACCTCAGCGTTTACTGGTATATTCTATTAAACTTGATAATATAATGAAACTTTTTAAAGCTATATGGCAATTTTACAACTATTAGGTGTTGGGCTCTGTGTTTATCATTATCCTGCTGAATTTTAAATCATAATATCTAGAGCAAGGAAGTGTAAGAAAAATATCTGTGTTTCAGTGGAGAATTTTGCATTATCTAGACTCGAGACAGTCTCCTGGTTATCTGACTCTTCCCACTATCAAGAGAAACAAAAACAAAAACAAAACAGCAGTTTTGTCTATAGCTGTGCCTTCTTTTCAATATTTCTACTTTATAAATCTATCTGTTCTTTAGATTTCTTTTGAAATGGTTAAAGTGTCTGCCTGATTTCCTTATCGATTTTATGAAATCTTAAACATGTATGTGTTTTTATATCTATACAAGAGTCATGATTTTACTCTTGTTTTAAAGTTAACTCTTAATAGAAGTGGTTTCCTGTTTCATTCATTCTGGCATTGTTAGAAATTCTGGCCACCGTACTATAACTAGGATGTTGGAAAAACTGGAAAATAACAAAAGTGTCACCAAATAGTAAGGAAACTTCAAAACCTGTCATACAGTGAAAAATTGGGGGGAAATTTAGTTTAAAGAAGAATAGTCTACATGGGAAATGAGCACTATTCTAAAAAAACGTTTAGGGCTACCATATGGATTAGTGAGTTTTCTGACTCAATCCTTTATCTGATTTTTAAGGAAATCTAATCGTAGACTGACACTTCCATGGAAGAGGAAATTATCAGTGACTCCACTCACTCCTGAACCCTAAGAAACATAAACTCCTTAGTACTTGGTCCCCAAGATCAGAAAGGTCTGTTGTTGTTTTGTTTTGGTTTGGTTTTTTGAATGGCGCCTCACTCTGCCACACAGGTAAGAGTGCAATGGTGCTGTCTCAGCTCACTGCAACCTCTGCCTCCTGGGTTCAAGTGATTCTCCTGCCTCAGCCTCCTGAGTAGTTGGGATTACAGGTACGGGTCATCACATCCAGCTAATTTTTGTGTTTTTAGTAGAGACAGGGTTTTACCATGTTGGTCAGGCTGGTCTCAAACTCCTGACCTTGTGATCTGCCCTTCTCGGCCTCCCAAAGTGCTGGGATTACAGGCATGAGGCCCGCACCCATCCAGTTTTATTAGAGATGAGGTTTCACCATGTTGGCCAGGCTGATCAAACTCCTGACCTCAAATGATCCACCCGCCTTGGCTTCCCAAAGTGCTGGGATGTTTCTGCAGCCTAACAAACAGGAAAAGTGAGCTTCATGACTGCAATTTTGGCTGTGATCTCCAAGTAACTCCAATCCTAGACACTGACTCTTCCAGAAAGCCAAATCAAGCTCTGGTCAAGTTTTATGAGATTTTAGATGATAAATCTGAAAAATTGGGTGAAATGTACATACAGATAAATTTTGACTCCATGTAAATTCAAACTTTCCAACATTTAGAACTATACAGAAATGGTTTGGTCAGCTTTGTGATGTAAGGATTTCTTTGTATCTAAGGGGTATTTAAGCCAAGTTGGAAAAAAAATCTTATTAAAGTTCTTTTACTATCAATTAAATTATTGCCTGTAGAATTGGATCAGATGCCCTGTGGAGAATTTTAACCCAGGGTTACTAATTTCATGATTAAAGTAGACCTTGGTTCTTGTATATGCGTTTAAGCTCCAGGAGCACCAACATCATCCTAAATATGCTCTCCTAAAGTTACTGTAACTCACCTATTGTGAAGTATATGTTAAGGTGAGACTTTTCTGTAGTCTAGGAGTTTTGGCTCAAAATCCACAGCTAACGACAAGGCAAGTTAAGAACCTTTGAAGTAGTTGATTTAAGATAGTCATTTGAAGAAAACGGGATGCTTTCCAGCTTTCTAGAAACATAAAAATGTATCACCTCGCTGGGCGCGACGACTCACACCTGTAATCCTAGTACTTTGGGAGTCCAAGGCGGGCAGATCACCTGAGGTCAGGAGTTCGAAACCAGTCTGATGAGCATAGAGAAACCCTGTTTCTACTAAAAATACAAAAAAATTAGCCGGGTGTGGTGGTGCGTGCCTGTAATCTCAGCTACTCAGGAGGGTGAGGCAGGAAAATCACT
>NW_016107355.1:8427201-8488298 GCF_001604975.1 Cebus imitator
ATTTCCTCATCTGACTGGGTTAAGCTGCAGAAATTCAGATATTTCTGATCATAAAAAAAGTACTTAGTAGTTTTTGATCCTCTGGATTCAAATTGAAGCAACTGGTTGAGACATTCATAATTGATTCCTTCCTAGAAGAGTCTAGCATTGGAGTTGCTCAAAATTCAGAGCAAAGATTGCAGCTGCCACGGGAGTGGCCAGGCCTTAAAGAATTCTGTGGGCAAAAGAAGTGTAATGTTTCCCAAAGCCAGAGCAATAGCTTGGAAGGTAGCCAGGTGTGAGTCATCAGAAAAGAACCCTACACTAACGCCTGCTCTGCTCCTCTGTGAAAACCACTGGGGCAAGAGTTGAGTGACAATTGTAAGGAAAATGTTAGCCAAAAAAATGCATCACTTGGTTTAGGAAACAGTACTGTGTTGGAGAAGGGGGAGGGGTGAAGATGGGAATGTGAAATTCTCAAATCCAAAATGAGAGAAACTTTATTTGGGCATTTGCCATGACAGAAGGCCCATATTCCATATTGCAAGAGCATCAGTCCCTTAAGAATTGGTCCTTTCACTCTCATTTCTTCACCCTTTCCTCATCCTAGGGCAGCCAGCTGCAGCATGGTGAGAGGAGAAGGGGCTGTGGAGGGACAAATCGGGAAAACAGTAAGGCAGGCTACTCACTTCCAGGCTCAACTGCAGAATTCATGGCTGCATCTGAGTTGGGACACATTGAGAGACTGGAATTATGGCATTCACTTGGAGCAACATTTTAATAACTAAAAATGAAGTTGTGGCAAAATCTGAAAGCCACTGGAAGGTTGTGGCCTCTGTCTAATATATTGGTCAGGCACAAGGGAGAAGGGCCCAAAACACAGTTTTATAGAGCGAGGTAGGAGAAAAAAAGTTGTGGTCAGCTGGCTCTCCACTAAGTACAGCTAATTTGATAAACCTGCTTCAGTTGTCACAGCAAACTTTCATGTCCAAACATAAGCTACACTTTGCTGGTGACTCTTCACAGTGAGACGTGGATCTGGCGATAAAAATACCCAATTTTAGAATTTGAATTTCATATCATTCAGTGAACAGAGTTCACAGATTTATACTGCTGGAAAAATTCTTTGCATGACTTGGTAAGATATTGATGTGTTCTTTGTTTTTTGCCTTTGGCTTTGAAATAGAAAATGCCATAGTACATTTTGGACATTCGTTATTTAAGAACCTTAGTTTAATTCATAGGTTCTTGTGTGTCTGGAGGATTTTTTTTTCCTCCCCAACTTCATCAAGGACATCCTTCACCAAGGACATCTCACTCTCTATCCACTCTCAGTGTGGGACAAACAAAGGGGTGGAAGGGAAAATTCATATCATAAAAGGAATATTTTTTAAAGAATTAACTGGAAGTTGATATAGTTTGAATATATGTCCATACCAAACCTCATGTTGAATTGTAATCTTCATTGCTGGAGGTGGGGCCTGATGGGAGGTATTTGGGTTATGTGGGGTCATGGGGATCCCTTATAGCTTGTTGCTGTTCTCACAATACTGAGTGAGTCCTCACAAGATCTGGTTGTTTAACTGTGCAGCACGCCACCCTACCCCCAGTCCACGCTCCCTCTTGCTCCTGCTTTCATCCTGAGACGTGCCTGCTCCCACTTTGCCTTCCACCATGAATAAAAGCTCAATGAGGCCTCCCCAAAAGCCAAGTAGATGCCAGCACCATGATTGTACAACTTGCAGAAGCATGAGCCAATTAAACCTCTTATATGTATAAATTACACAGCCTCAGATACTTATTTATAGCAATGCACAAATGGCCTAATACAGAAAACTGGTACAGAAGAGTTGCTATAAAGATAACTGAAAATGTGGAGGCTGTTTTGGAACTGGATACAAGACAGAGGTTGGAAAAGTTTGGAGGGCTCAGAAAAAGAGAAAGATGAGGGAAAGTTTGGAACTTCTTAGAGGCTCGTTAAATGGTTGTGACCACAATGCTGATAGTGATAAGGACAGTGAAATCCAGGCTGATAAGGTCTCAAAAGGAAATGAAGAACTTATTGGTAACTACAGCAAAGGTAATGTATATTATGCCTTAGCAAAGAGCTTGACTACATTCTCTTCATGCCCTAGGTATCTGTGGAAGGTTGAACTTCAGAGTGATGATTTAGTGTATCAAGCAGAAGAAATTGCTAAGCAGCAAAATGTTCAAGATATGGCCTGGCTGCTTCTAACAACGTACATTCAGATGTGGGAGCAAAGAAATGATTTAAAGTTGGAATTTATATTCAAAAGGGTAGCAGAGTATAAACATTTGGAGAATTTGCAGCCTGGCCATATGGCAGAAAAAGAAAGCTTTTTGGGGAAAAGAAATTCAAGCAGGCTGTGGAGTAACTACTTATTAGAAAGATTTGTATAACTAATAAGGAACCAGATGCTGATAACCACAATGAGAAAAAGGTCTTAAAGGCATTTCAGAGATCTCTGAGCCCCTCATATTACAGGTCCTGAGCCCTAGGGGGGCTGAATGGTTTTGTGGGCCAGGCCTAGTGCCCTGCTGCCCCGCACAGCTTCGGGACATTGCTCCTTGCATTCAGGCTGCTCCAGATCCAGCCTTAGCTCAAAGACACCCAGCTATGTCTTGGCCACTGCTCTGGAGGCCACGAGCTATAAGTGCTGGCTGTTTCCGTGTGATGTTAAGCCTGTGAGAGCACGGAGTACCAAAGTGAAGTCTTAGCAGCCTCTGCCTAGATTTCAGAGGATGTATGAGAAAGGCTGGGTGCCAAGGCAGAAGCCCGATGCAGGGGGAAGGAGCACTTACAGAAAACATCTACTAGGGAAGTGTGGAAAGGAAATGTGGCATTGGAGCCTCCATGCAGAGTGCCCACTGGGGCACTGCCTAGTGGAGCTATGGGAACAAGGTCACCACAAGTGTTGTGGCTCTAACATTCAGTCTGGAGGGTGTTGGCCTTTTTCCACAGCTCCAGTAGGGAGCAGCCACAAGGACAGAGCTGCCCAAGGCCTTGGGGTACACCCTTTGCTTCAGTGTGTCCTTGATGAGGGACATGGAGTCAAAGGTCATTTTGAAGCCTTAAGATTTAATGACTGCCCTATTGTGCTTTGAACTTGTGTGGGGCCTGTACCCCCTTTCATTTGGCCATTTTTTCCCTTTTGGAATGGGAATGTTTACCAAATGCCTGTACCCTCATTGTGTTTTGGGAGTTGATTTTATAGATGCATAGGTAGAAGGAATTCATTTGCAAATGAGACTTTGGACTTTGGACTTCAGACTTTTAATTGAGTTGATGTTGAACTGAATTAAGATTCTGGGGGACTGTTGAGAAGTTTGCACAATGATTTTATTGTGCAATGCAAGGAGGACGCAAGATTTTGTGGGCCAAGGGTAGAAAGAAGTAATTTGAATATATATCCTTGTCAAATCTCATGTTGAATTGTAATCCCCAGTGTTGGTCGGGGGGAGCTGTTGGGAGGTGTTTGGGTTGTGGGGGTGGATCCCTCATGAATTGGTGCTGTTTTCATAATAGTGAGTGAGTTCTCCCCAGATCTGGTTGTTTAAGTGTATGGCACCTTCTGTGTCTCTCCAGCCAGCCCCCACCAACTCTCTTGCTCCCGCTTTTAGCATGTGATAAACCAGTTCCTGCTTCACTTTCCACCATGAGTAAGAGCTCCACAAGGCCTCCTCAGAGGCTGAACGGATGATGCTTGTACAGCTTGTACAGCTGCAGAACCATGAGGCAATTAAACCTCTTTTCTTTATAAATTACCCACTCTCAGGTATTTCTTTATAGCAGTGCAAGGACAGCCTAACACAGATTTGGAGGGGAGACAGATACAGTACATATCTGACATACTGAAAGCACACCTTGAAGGTGTTCTTGCCTTCAAGGTTAACATTTGTATTTATGATCTGATTTTCTTTTAAATAGTCTATCTAGAATGTTTTTAAAATTCTTGGTCCTAATTAGCCCTCCTCCACCACTCTGGGAGAATGGGGCAGTGGGAGCAAGTAAGGGATGACCAAAAGCCAGGAAAGCTGCTGTTAGGGATTCAGAGGACTGTGGGGATGGCTGGGAACAGAGATTGAAAAAGAGAGGATTAGCGAAGGAGTTGCTACAATTTTCACCCCTAGAAGGAAGCCCCCATGTCTGAAACTGAGGTGGCGACAATATTGAAAGAAATTAGAGCCACCCAAAAATCTTCCTTTCTCTTTGTACTCCATGTGGGATGAAATATCCCTCTGCTTTCCTTCTTGAACTGTTTCTAATTCTGTCTCCACCATGCAACTGGAGTATCCTAAAACATCATTGGAATCAAGTCATTCTTCCTATTCTTTGCCCATAGGTCAAAGTCCCAACTCGAGACCGGGCTTGCAAGCCCTACTTACCTCTCTAGACTTAGTGTTGGCCTCTCCCATTCCTTAGACCTCAAGAGTCAGTTAAAACTACCTATCTTTGTTTTAATCCCCTCAGTAAGCCATGCTTTATTTTTGCCTTCAGGTCTGCATATATGATGTTTTTTTCTGATTAGAATTTTCTCTGAATATCTTCTATAAATTCCACTAGCTTTGCTTAGAAATACCTCTGTCTAGAAAAGCCATCCCTGCTGCCCAATCAGGGTAAGCTTCCTATCCAAAGCTATTCAGATGCCTGTACTTTTTCTTGCATAGCACTTGGCACCTTGTGCTAGAGTAGCTTGCACACATACCTGCCTCTTCCACCTGAAGTTGGCTCTGCAAGTTTTTTTTCACTAGTTTTTCCTTAGTACCTAGCACATGCCTGGCACCCATTATAGACTCAATAAACTGTAGTGAATGGTTGAATATTAAGTTTACTGGAGAACACTTTAGATTGTTGAAGCAGAAATCAAAAATTGAAGTTCTTGCGTCTCGTAACAGAAACAAATCTAGTGTTGATTTTCTAATACCTCTTCTACAATTGTAGAGTTGATTTCAGTCTTCATCTGATCAGATTAATGCAAGGACCTTTATCTATGTTCCTGTGGTTTTTATTTTTTTTTACAGAACTTCCACATTTTACTATAAAAATTTAGTTATGAATCTGATCCCTCATTAGACTGTCAACGTTTATGAAACTAAACATATAACATATTCCTTTATTTTGGTATTGGGTTACCCACATAGTAGGTATTCAGTAAGTGCTTGCTCATGTTTAAAGAGTACACTTACCAAAAAAAGCCTTTCAGAAAGATAATTCCTCTAGAGGCTAACCTACATCAATGCCTTTTTTTTTTTTAATAAAAGTGTTAAGTTATAAACAACAGTTCAGCAAAATATATAAAGTGAGAACTGAATTTTGGTTTGTTAATCTTATTATGTGATATTTGCAATAAAACATTTTTTTGTACCTTTATATTGATGAGAAGGAAAAGATGTAGACAATGTGTTATTAACACTTTTAAAATATTAATTCACTGTAGGGGGGTGATCTCTTAATGTATGACTCATAAGAAATAATAATTCCTTAATTAACACCTAAAAGGAAACCGTTTTCAGGTTTTTGTGGGTCTATTAGCGCAGGTTTTTAAAATATGTTTACTATCAAAAAGTTAAATAATATTGTTGTTTTTCTTACAATGTCATGCAGCTGGTAACAAAGAACATAATGGCTCACTCACTGATATACATTTTTATTCAAAATTTATTAGATTTTGGATGTACTCACTTGACTAGATGCCATGAGCTTTCAAGAAGACATATTGTTAATCCTCTCTCATTTGTCTGAGTAGAGCCTAAGTTGTTGAAAAATACTTGTTATTTGATCAAAAACATTCTTGGCAATTTTTACATTGTCTACATGGGACAAAGGGAGTAATAAAATATGAGTAACTCCAATTTGCATAATTGTTACATGTTGTACTTTCAAGAATTGTTTTTCTAATAGTTTCAAGATATAACAATAATTTACTGTTTTTCGTTTTTTTTTTTTTTTTNTTAGTTTTTTTAAGACATCTTGCTCTGTTGCCCAGGCTAGAGTGCAGTGGCATAATTCAGCTCGGTGCAACCTTTGCCTCTCAGTTTCAAGCAATTCTCTTACCTTGGCCTCTCGACCAGCTGGGATTATAGGCATGCAAGCCACCACACCCAGCTAATTTTTATCTTTCAGTAGAGACAGAGTTACCATGTTGGCCAGGCTAGTCTCGAACTCCTGATCTCCCAAAGTGATCCTCCTGCCCTGGCCCTGCAAAGTGCTGGGATTACAGGTGTGAGTCATCATGCCCACCCAATAATTTATGTTTTAATCTACGCTTTCACCATAACTATGTCCACAAATTAATATAGCTAATTTTGTTTTTAGCAACCATCTATTCAAAAGTACTTTGCTATATTCAAAAGGGTCTTTTGGGTATCAGTCCTTATACCAATAGGGCTGACTTTACTCAAAATACATTTGAGGGCTTCTATATTTTAACGTATATTTTTCTTGTGTATTATTATCACATGTGTATGCATTTATCCATTAAGCAAATATTTAATGAATATTTGTCGTATGCCTGACTTTGGGATACAGCTTGGGAATGGAATGGGTGATGAAGACTGTAAACAGATATTTATACCACAGTGTGGCCAGTGAAATGATGGAGATGTTCACAAATTCTTCTGGGATCACAGAGGAAGAACCATCTAATTAAGCATGGGGATTTCCAGCAAGTTTCCAGAGAGAGATGATGGCTAAACTATGACACTAGCGAGAGAGGAGAAATATGTACATGGACATTAGCCAGGGAGGAGAAAAGGGAGGAGAAAATTATAAATAAAAATATGAAGGCAAGAAAGTACATAATATATGGCAGGAAACACATGCAGTTTGATATCACTGAAACCTAAAGATAAAGCTGCAATGTGGAGAGATGAAGGAAAAGAAACAGCCAAATAGATTATTAAATCATGCCACATTATTTTGTAGTGATGCAGAGCAGTTGAATAATTTTAAGAAGGGGAATTACATGATCAAATTTGGACAGAAGTGTGAATTTGAGAAATATAAGACTAGAAACAGCAAGACCAATTAAGAGGCAGCTAAAATAACTCAGGCAAAGATAATGAAAGCCTTAAAGAGCACAATATTAGTAGGACCAGAAGGGAGAGAGCGAATTGAAACATTTAAAAAGATAAAATTGACAGCATCTGGGCTATGAAAGAGAGAGAGAGAAGAAATTGAGGATGAGTTCCTAGATGCTAGCTTGGGTGGCTAACTAGCTACAATAATTTATTTTGCAAGAGACAGGAAGCCAATTTCAAACTGGCTTTGAAGAAATTTGACTAAAAATGCAGAGTCAGTTCTTACTTTGGACACGAAGGCTCAAGTGCTTTTCGTGTCTCTGCCTCCACCCTCTTCTTGCTTCTTTTGCTTTCCCCTCAAGTGCTCTGCTGCTGCCCTGCCAAGCTCACTGCTTCTCCAGGAGCCCTGCGCCTGCCCATGATCCACAAAGAAAGATTTATATGCAGTGAGGCATGAGACCACCAGGAATCTTCTCCAGCACTGGAGCCAATACGTATGGGCTGTTCAAGTTGTTGAATATTCAGAGTCCCACCTGAAATGGGACTCATGGCATGCCTTCACTTTATATTAGATGTAGGTAAAGATATATGAGATAATAGGGCTGATTAATAATATTTTTTGAGCGGAAATTGGCAATTACTCTATTCTGGATACCCTAGTAAGATACACGTGTGCCAGTACATAAAACCTAAAAAATGTTCAGAGACTTGGCATATGCATGAAGTTTTAGGGGGCCAATTATCTGAGACTCTCTATGATGAGCTTTCCATTTTGAAAGACATAGTGTCATTATTGGTATTCTCCTAGAGGCAAACCTTGACAAAGTCATACAGTGCAACAGTCTCTATTGGAAAGTGACCCCCAAAAAGCATCACTAGGGAAACAGGAAACTGAATAAAGATATTTTATAAGCAAATTACCATGGCATGTGAGTGAGTGAAGATTTGTTTGCTGGGAACTCTAGAAGCCAATGATGCTTGATACACTTGGGGGCAAGGAAGCTTTGATGTTTATGTGCCCACTCCCGCAAGTAATTGGTTAAGAACTGCTCTTGAGGGGAGTCAATTCCCTGACACTTCTGGGCTGTGGCACAGTTCAGACTACCAAGCAAGTCAAAAAGTTGCATGTGCTGAAAGTTAGAAGTTAGTCCTAGAAAGGTGGGGGATGAGAATGGGAGCACCTTTCAGATCCACTGTGCCTCAAATAAGTTTATTCTGTCCTGTTTCTGCTTCCTCAGCATGATGACTGATAACAATTTATAATAAAAAGGATGACAGTAGCAGGATTTGTGGAACTGGATGCAGTCTCTGCTGCATCTGTGGGACTCAGTGATTCAACTAACTTTTGTCAACTACTTCCTTTACTTCTTCCTCTTCTAGATACCTCTCATCCACAGACATTACTTCTAGTGTTCTAATTGGCCTTCTTAGTGGCATAACACAGTCCTTATTCCTGAGGAGTTAGAGCCTCTGGCAGCTGTGCCTCTGTCAAACAGTAGTTGCTGTAATTGCCTACTTACTACTATCATGAACCAAGAAAGCACTAAAATGCACTGGAGTACATCTTTGGAGCTCCATAATCCTTCCTCCTCTAACGTGGAGCACCAATCCGATGTCTTCATGCTAATTAGTGTCAATTTCTCCAGTTAGTATAGGAAACTCCTTTCTTTTATTTGGGTTATGTGTGCATGAAGAGTCCAAAGTGACCAGGAGGTGGTAATACTTTAGTAAAACTTAATAGTAAGTTTTACTAAATCTTAATATTGCCTTCTAATTTCTGCCTCTTATTTACTTGATCTCTTAATATTATCTCTTAATTCCTGTCCCAACACCCAGGAATCAGGGCCTCTAATACAGGAGAGCCCTTCTACCCTTGATTCTGAAACCATAATTTTTAGCTATGACATAGTTCCGTATAATGGTGACAAATTTAAAGTATAGATTGCATCTTGAAGGTTAGACCCTCAACTACACAGGATGCCATCATCAAGCCGACGCCTTAGCTACATCTTCAAAAGCTATTATGACAGTCTAACAGACCAACAGCTTCCAAGTCATTCCAAATATGGCAACATCAGTGGATTCTACTATCATGTGTCCATTGTCTCACTTGTTTTACCTTGAAAGGGGTCTCTTGGACTGGGATGATGTTTTGTAGGATGATCCTAATCTAGACACTGTGAGCCTTTACAAGAACAACTAGATAAAATAACCAATAAGGCCTTTGACTGATCAAAACTATGGATCATCTTAGATAACAACTGTAAAATGTGTATTTTTCTCAAGTTTGAACATTCACTCAGATAGACCATCTTATGAGAATGATGTTAAATTAATACCAAATCCAGAAGAAGACATTCATAATACATAAAACAACAGACTACATACACAGAAATCTATTAACAATTTATTATTTTCCAACTGAATAAGACAATATATAAAAAGAATAACATGCTCTGACAAAATAAGATGTACTGCTGTAATTTAAGGTTGGTTCAACATTTGTAAATATATTATCTTAAAGGACAGAAGAGAAAAACTACAGTCAGATATCCATATCTGAGGATTCCACATCTGTATATTAAACCAACCATAGATTGAAAATATTTCAAAAACGAATTTTGTCAGTACTTAGCATATACAGATTTTTTTCTTGTCATTATTTCCTGAACAATACAGTATGATTGATAGGCCAGGGAAGAAGGATCACTTGAGACTGGGAGTTCAAGACCAGCCTGGGCAACATAGCAAGACCCTATCTCTACAAAAACTGAAAAATAAGCTGGGCAGGGTGGCACACACCTGTAGTCTCAGCTTGTTGGTAGGCTGAAGTGGAAGGATTGCTTGAACCCAGGAGTTTAATGCTGCAGTGAACTATGATTGTGTCACTGCATTCTAGCATAAATGATACAGCAATACCCTGTCTCAAAAAAAATAAAACCAAACAAAAGAAAAAAACAGTATAACAACTATTTATATTGTATTAGGTATTATAAGTGATCTGGAGATTATAAAAATTATATGTGCGAATGTGCATAGGTTATATGCACAAATACTAAACCATCTTATATCAGGTACTTGAATATCTGTGGATTTTGGTATGCTTGGGAGATACTGGAACCAATCCTCCGGGATACTAAAGGATGACTGAATATGATTATCTAAATAGATATATTTAATAAAATTCAATAAATTCTTAGCAAATTAAGGAGAAGAGAAGTTTCTCAACCTGATAAAAGGCATCTAGAAAAAACCCACAGACCACATCGTATGTTATGGTCAAAATTTGAATAAACACTCTCTGAGCTCAGGATCAAGGCAAGAACATATATTCACCTCACTTCTATTCCATGTTCTACTAGATATTCTAGCCACTATAATGTCATAAGCAAATCAAAGGCATAGAGATTTAGAAGAAATAAATAAAAATTATCTTTACACATGAATATTAATTTTTTAGGGCTTTTATAACAAAATACCAATAACTGTGTGGCTTAAAACAATAGAAACTGGCCAGCCACGGTGGCTTATGCCTGTAATCCCAGCACTTTGAGAGACTGAGGTGGCTGGATCACCTGAGGTCAGGAGTTCAAGACCAATCTGACCAACATGGAGAAATCCTGTCTCTACTGAAAATACAAAAAAAAAAAAAAAATTAGCCAGATGTGGTGGCTTATGCCTGTAATCCCAACTACTCGGGAGGCTGAGGCAGGAGAATTGCTTGAATCAGGGAGGCGAAGGTTGTGGTGAGCTGAGAGCAAGCGGTTGCACTCCAGCCTGGGCAGCAAGAGTGAAACTTAATCTTGGAAAACGAAACAAAACAAAACAAAAAAAAACAGAAAGTACTTTTCAGGCTAGAAGTCCAACGGCAAGGTATTGGCAGAAAAGTGATCCCCCAAAATTTCCAGGGGAAGATCTTGTCTTGTTTCTTCCCAGCTTCTGGTGGTGGCTGTCAACCTTTGACATTCCTTGGCTTCCAGTTGTATAATTTCACTATCTGCCTCCAGGTTTACACAATTTTCCCTCTGTTTGTGTCTTCATATGACCACTTTCTCACAAAGGGGTCAGTCATATTGAATTAAGACCCACCCTAATGACCTATCTTAACTTGATTAAATCTGCAAAAATCCTATTTCCAAATGTATCAGTTCCTTCTCACACTGCTATTAAGAAATATCTGAGACTGGGTAATTGATAAAGGAATGAGGTTTAATTGACTCACAGTTCCATATGGCTGGGAAGTCCTCATGAAACTTACAATCATGATGGAGGGGGAAGCAAACATGTTCTTCTTCACAAGGCAGCAGGAGAGAGAAGTGCAGAGTGAAGCAGGGAGAAGTTTCTTATAAAATCATCAGTTATCATGAGAACTCACTATCATGAGAACAGCATGAGGGAACTGCCCCCATAATTGAATCATCTCACATAAGGCCCCTCCCCCAATTCATGGGGATTAAAATTTGGATTACAATTCAAGATGAGATTTGGGTGAGGACACAGAGCCAGACCATGTCACTAAATAAGATCACATTCACAGGTATGAATGTGTATTACAACTTGAAGTATCTTTTTGTGTGGCATATTCAATCCATAACAAGATGACATGATTGCATACATAGAAAATCATAAGGGATCTACAAAAGACCTATTGGCATTAGCAAGTACGTTTAGCTGGGTAAAAGAGGTCAGCACATAAAAAATGATATTATTTCAATTTACTAGCTAAACACAATTGAAAAAAAGAAGTTAAAAGATACAATTCAATTTAAAACAGCAATCAAAACGGAGAAATATTTCAGGGCAATTTCACAAATATGTATAAAATCTGCAGACTGAAAAGTATCGAACATTGCTGAGAGTAACTAAAAACCAAAATAAATGAAGGACATAATGCTTTCATTGGATTGGATGATTTTACATTATTAGGATGCAAATTCTCCCCAAATTTACTTATATGCTAATCAAAACTTTAGCATACTTTTTGGGTATAATTTGACAAGTTGATTCAAATTAGCTAGGATAATCAAAGCTTTACAAAAGAAAAAGAACAAACCTTGAGGACTTACACTATTTGATTTCAATACTCACTTTAAAGCTACCATCGTTAAAAATAGAGTGGTATTGGCAAAAGAATAGACACGCAAATGGTTCCCCACTAATGAGAGTTCAACTTAAAATGTTTCAACTTTATCATGGGGCAAAACTATCCTGGTTTTGGCATAATATATAGTATTAAAATATTACATGAGATATTCAATACTTTATTATAAAGTAAGCTTTGTGTTAGATTATTTTGTCCAACTGTAGGCTAATGTAAGTTTTCTGCACATGTTTAAGGTAGACTAGGCTAAGCTATAATGTTTCGTAGGTTAGGTACATTAAAGGCATTTTCAACTAACTATATTTTCTAATTATCATACATTTTTGGGGATATAAGTCCATCATCAGTCCAGGGAGGACTTACAGAGGAAAATAGGTTTAGATGCAGGAAACAAATAATTCAGAAATAGATCTACATATATATGATCATTTGATTGCCAATGAAGATGCCAGGGCAAATCAAGGCAGAAAATAAAATCTTTTCACACAGGGTTTCAGAACAAATAGATATTCCTATAGAAATTTTTTTAAACTTTCACCATATTTAAAAGTTAACTTGAAATGGATCATTGACTTAAATATAAAAGCTAATCTATAAAACATTCAGAAGAAGACACTGAAGAAAATTTTATTGTAAAAACAAAAACTCCGGCCGGGCGCGGTGGCTCACGCCTGTAATCCCAGCACTTTGGGAGGCCGAGGCGGGTAGATCACGAGATCTAGAGATAGAGACCATCCTGGTCAACATGGTGAAACCCCGTCTCTACTAAAAATACAAAAAAATAGCTGGGCATGGTGGCGCGTGCCTGTAATCCCAGCTACTCAGGAGGCTGAGGCAGGAGAATTGCCTGAACCCAGGAGGCGGAGGTTGCGGTGAGCCGAGATCGCGCCATTGAACTCCAGCCTGGGTAACAAGAGCGAAACTCTGTCTCAAAAAAAGAAAAAAAAAAAAAACAACTCCGAAATAAACATATGATAATTAGACTTCATCAATATGAAAACCATTTTCATTCTGAAAGATATCATTAAGTAACTAAACAGGCTAACCACAGAATGGGAGAAAATATTCCCAATTAAAATTTCTGTCAAAAGGCTTATATCTAGCATACTTAGAAAGCTCTCACAAATTAATAAGACAATGAATAGCCCTAGGAGTCTGAGTAGTAAAAAAATCTTGTCACATTAGTTTTCTGTGGCTGGCAGGACAAAATAACCCAGAATGTGTGGCTTAAACAACAGAGATTCATTTTCTGAGTCTGAAAGGTGAAGACTAAGGTCAAAGTGTCAGCAGACTTGGTATCTTCCGTGGTCTCCATCCTTGGCTTGCAGATGACTTCCTCATAACTGTCTTCTCATGTCCATTCCTCTGTCTGTGCAAGTTTCTAGCCTTACCATCCAGTGTGTCTGTATTCACTGCCTTATAAAGGACACCAGAAAAACTGGATTAGGGCATACCCTAAAGACCTTATGTTAACTTAATTACTTTTGGAAGACTTTATCTCCAAATACAGTTATATTCTGAGGTACTGGATTGGGGTTAGGACTTCAATTTATGAATTTTGGGAGGGACATAATTCAGCCCATAATACTAGTACAGACACTTCATGAAAGGGTTATAAATAGTTCATAAGAGCATGACAAAAATAGGGCAGAGGGAAACTCATCAGAGAGTTATGGGGCCATTAGCTGAATGCGTCATGTCACTCCAGTCCCATGTCCCTCAGGAGGATGGGAGACTAGGGTCCGAAGAAGCCTTAACAATGTTCTCCCTGAGTTGCAGGGAGGTGAATTCCCAGAGAATGGAGCTGCTTGAGGTAAGACATGGTAGGATATGGTGTAGATCCCATCCCTGGGGAGAAATTCAGGGGAAGTCTCCTAAGTGTGAGCTTCAAACAGATTCAGTGAAATGAGCTCAAAGGCTGAGGTTAGATATCCCACATGGGGTCCTCATAAACCAATTCATGCTGCTGTCCTCCATGCTCTTTTGAAAGAGACATGAAAATAGAAAAATGAATAGATGATCAACACCAGTCATTAAAGAGATGCAAATTAAAACCATAATAAAACATTACTACGATTCATATGAATGACTAAAATTAAAAATATTGACAATATCAATTGTAAAGAAACTGCAGTTCTCATATACTGCTAATATAATTATAAAATGGTGAATCACTTTGAAAAACTGGCAATTTCTTCAAAAGTTAAATATACATCTACCAATGAATGTAGTGATTGCATTCAAAGCTATTTACCCATTGGAAATGAACATATATGTCCTCATAAAGATTTTTACATAGCAACTTTATTTATAATAGCAAAAACCTAAAAACTACCAAAATACCCATTAATAGGTAAATGAATAAACATGACATAACTACATAATATAAAGATAAGATGAAATGCCTGTAAATAATGGAAAGTAATAAATTGCTACACACAGCAACATCGATGAATCTCAGAATCATCATGCAGAGTGAAGAAAGTCATAAGCAAAAGAATACATATGATTCTACTTATATAAAATTCTAGAAAATGCAAACTATACTGACAAAAAGCAGGTCAGTGGTTGCCCGGGCATTGAGTAAAAGGAGGTACGGACTAGAAAAGGGCACGGAAAATGCTGGGGTGATAGAAATATTCTGGGTCATCATTGTTTACATCTGACAAAACTCATAATATTAGACACTTAAAATGTATGCATTTAACTATACATAAATTATAATTCAGGATGAGCTTGGTGGCTCATGTCTGTAATCCCAGCACTTTGGTAGGCTGAGGTGGGCGGATCACCTGAGGTCAGGAGTTCAACACCAGCCTGACCAACATGGAGAAATCCTGTCTCTACTAAAAAATACAAAATTAGCCTGCTTACTACTAAAATGTCTTTCATCAAGGTCACAAATAACTTCTATGTTTCCAAATACACTGTATTATTTTTCTACTTTCACTAGTCTCTGTTAGACACATTCCACATCTCTGGCTACTAAAAATACACTTTTTTCCTCCTCATTTTTCACTGTCTTGCTTTTATTATGATAACATGCTTCTGTTTTCATTTTACCTTGCAGAGTTGGCTTTCCTAGTCCCTTTTACTCAGTCACTCTTCTTGACCCAAGGTCTGCATATTAGATATTCTTGAGGCTGTTCCTGGGTCCTTTTCTTTTCTCCATCTACTCTTTCTCCATTGTCTTTCAGAACCTAGCACAATGCCTGATACTCATAGTTAATATTAGTCAACAAAAAGAAGTAAATAAAGTAGTAAAAATGCAAGCTCAGAATGCATCAGTATCAATACACTATTATGAGTCAAGGTGTGAAAAAAAATATTCAAGAATTTAATAATGACACTTTAAATCAGGCAGATGGCTACAAAGTAAATTTATTTCTCCATCTCTTCATTCTAAAAATAATTTCGGATAGCATACTCAAATCAAATATATCACTTATTTATTCAAATTCCTGTTTATGATTTCTTTTATGTTACAGATTACAACAGACATCAAATAAGTGGCAAAGCTAATGATTTGAGACAGATTTGGTTATCTCCAGAGCCTACATACAAAATAATGATTTGAATATTTCTAGAGAAAAATAGAATTTATGGTTTACATTCCTTAAAAACTCAGTTTATTTGTCTGTATTGTTTAAATTAGCTATGTTTTCTTTGAGAAGTAAATCAGAAAACCTATGACTTCAAAAAATGTTTTTAACATGATGTCTAATTCTCAACAATCCTAAAGAAGCTGGACAATAATATTTTAAATTTATGCATACACGATAGTTGTGCTTCTTTAAAATATGCCTAATAGTCACCATAGTAACAGATGCAGAGTCTCCTCTATGTGCCTCCTGGTGTTATCAATGTGAATAACAGCACAATGTTAGAGTCATAGAAAGGCAAACAACAAATTCATAGCAGCACATCATAAGATTAGTTTTAATAACTGCAGTGTGTTTAATTGACATTTAAATCTACAAAATATTAATATATATTATTATACAATGATACAGAAAATATTTTCTTTTGTATTTATAAAATATTAATATTAATGTAAATATAATTTGCATATGTATACAAGAATAGACAGATCCATCAATCAATATCCCTCTAAAATACTCTATGGAGTTCAAACAATGTAGCCTTGTTCCTGCAGGACCACCAGCACAGATCAAAACAGAAACTGGCCACTGACATAACTCATATTTTTATGAAAGCATATTGACTAAAGACAATATAAAAACCCTAAATTGTTAAACACTAGAAAATCTTTCTTCCTTAAGAGCTTCCTTCCATTCTTCTTTCTTAGAATCCGTATTCTTTTCCCTGCACCCATACAAGTTTTTATTTGTTTCCTGGTTTTAAATATCTTTTAATACTTTGAGAGTTATCTGTACTCTCCGTTTGGCCAGAAATGTCTTTAAGGTTCAAGTAATATGATCTTTAGCAATTATCTTTCTGCAAATAAAAAATATGAGAGAATATTTAGGTAGAAAACAATAATTGCATATTGAATTAGAAGATGTTGGAAATGGATGACATCTTGAAATCAACCAGGGTGAATTTCATTTTTGCAGTGATAGAAACCAAGGACCGGAAAAGTTATTGTTCTTCTTCTTCTTCTTTTTTTTCTGCATTCTTTTTCTTCTTTCTTCTTCCTTTTGTTAAAGTCATATATCTATTTGGGGTAGATCTCTGAATATCTGCTGGTGAGCATTTTCCAGAGTACCATGGCGTTCATTGTTTTGAACCAACAATTGGTATGATTTAAACATTGTTTGAACTTTCAAAATTAAATTACTAATGAAAACTCAATCCCACTTTAAAAAATATGGGCTGGTTTTCCCTATGAAGCTTTCTGCCTGATCAATTCATGAGGGACATTTAAATGGAGTAGTGGTTAAAAACTCCATACTGTGTCAGCTGCAAATATGTCATTTCTGCATATAAAACGTATCAAATGAAACTTATTACGGGATAAGAAGAATATCATCATAAGCAATATTTTATATCATGCTAAATAGAACAAATGTTTATGAGCTTGAAAAGTCATTAAGTATATTTTATCTGAGCTCATTAATGTAGTTTTTACTACTCTGCAATGAATTTATTTATTTATTCTGTAGAATAAAATATCAATATATTAAAGTAATGAATTATTGTCAGATAGGAAAAGAAAAGGTGGCATGCTTGGTTCATCTCATAGCAGTTTCTTTATTTTTTTGACATCAACTCAGAGCTGAAGTCTAATTTCATAGTAAAAGTAATTTCCCAAAGCACATGAAATATAAACTAAATTGTCATTTAACTAATTTACTTAAGATATGAATATTCATAAAGTGCAACACTTCATATCCCATGTGAGCTTGGTGGCTCTTAAAATTTCTTCTGTCCAGGCAGGATAAATTATTTAGTCGGCAATTACTTAGAGACCGTATTCACACACAAATACACATTTTAAACTGTAGAATGCAAACTTCAAAAATAAAAAAAATATATATTTGACATCATATTTTCAAAACATGAAGAAGATACTTTCATAGAAATTATTTTCCAAAATGATGACATCTTGGCTATGACAGATTGGTTACTAAAGAGACAGAGACTTGTGAAACATCTGCTATGTAAGATTTCTCTATCAAAAAGAATTAACTCTATTTAAATCAGTCAGACAATATGAGTATGGGCTGTTTGCCAATTCTGAGAAATAATCTTATAATATTGGAATAAATATTAACACTATATTTATGAAAATGGCAAACACAGCATTGCTTCCATTTTGGAAAGTACCTACTTGGTCCACTTTTCAATTCACCCAAAAAATAGAGTTATATGCATAATTTTCACCTAGGTGTGAGCTTAGAGGTTCAGTCTGTTTTCCATAATTTAGAGCTTCCTTTTACAAGATTCCCCAACTTTGACTGACAGCCAAGCAAGAAAATGAACTCCACATGGCTCTAGTCACTCTAATTATGTCAGATGTAGCTGCCCTTCCTTCTATTTTTCTTCCATGACGATCTAGCATGGGTGTATCTGCATTTTGGTGACTTACTATTTTTGTTAATTTCACTCAACAAATAATTAAAGTGTGTGTTAAACATGGAGCACCACGTATACAGTATCTGACATTGGAGTGAGGAGGAGGAGGAGGAGAGATGGTTAGCAGGCTAAAACAAAAAGAGGAAAGAAAAATTTCTGCTGATAAAGATTTTATAATCAATCTCATGGAGGTGTATCAGTAAAACTACAAAATATAACCATAATATTGGGCAGTGAGGTTAAGGATAGGCATACAAAGTTTTTAAAAGGATAAGAAACACACATCCTGGTATTGTAGTTAGTGATGGCCGAAAAAAAAGGATGGGTTATAGAAAAACCCTTCTTTGTTAAGTAAGAATAATTATTTAGTATTATATTGATTTTAATACACCAATCGCTTATAAAATTTCCCATGTAATGAAAATGGCTTTTTGAGAAGAAAAAAGAAATGATTAAATTTCTTCTTACATTGAATGTGAGCTATCTGAATTTCAGAAATGTTAAAGCAGAAAAAAAGTTTATGTCCTAATAAAAAAATATAATTACACAATCCATTACATGTTCTGCATGTTTAAAACACACAGGCTATTGTGCCAAAGGCTTCACATACTTTTTCTCTTTCAATTCTTACAGTATCTGAAGTAGATTCTGTTATTATCAGTTTATAGTTATGGTGGGTCTCATGCCAGGAATATGATTGCTGGTATATGTTTCTCAGTTAGGTAAGTGGCCAAGATGTTAGCTTACATTTCTGACTCCAGTGTGTGGATCCTGACTGGGAGTCTACACTGCCTCCAAATACTAGTCAAACACACTCTGTTACATGAGGCAGAGTGATGTAATGATCAATGCGTTAACACACAAGCTAAAAACCTAGCTCTGCCACTTACCACTTGCATGGTCTTGGATGAAAGTCTTAGCCCTAAGTATCTTACCTTCCTCTATAAAACTGTCATGATTTTATAATATCTGTCTCATATGTTTGTTGTGAGAATAAAGCAGTGAATATACATGAAGTCCTTAGGACAGTACCTGGCACATGGGAAGACTTAGCAATTATTAGATAAGTACAATATGTTAAGTGCTAGGTAAAAGAATATAAATAAAATGCAAAATAGGGCTGGACACAATGGCTCACACCTGTAATTCCACACTTAGGGAGGCCAAGGCAGGCAGATCACTTGAGGCCAGGAGTTTGAGACCAACCTGGCCAACATGGTGAAATGAACCTCATCTCTACTGAAAATACAAAAACTAGCTGGTGTGGTGGCATAGGCCTGTAATCCCAGCAACTCTGGTAGCTGAGGCACAGGAATCACTTGAATGCAGAGGCAGAGGTTGCAGTCAGCAAGCCCAGGTCACACCACTGCACTCCAGCCCAGGTGACAGAGCCAAACTTTAAAATAATAAAAACAGCAAAATAGAATAGACTCATATAATATACTGGTTTATGCATCCTTGTTAAAGGAGCATAGGAAAAGATGCAAAGACTAAGTATAATCATGTAAGTTGTAGCGTGTCAGGAAACTACAAGACACTCAGAGAGTGTGAGATTTGGGCACTTAGGAAGAACAGATCATTGCTAGAAATATAGATTTTATTCCCTAGGCAAAGGAAGAGTGAATACTTTGGAGGACAGGATCCTGATTAGGTTTTTGTTTTAACTAGATCAAGCTGATAATCTGATGACAGTTTGGAGAAACACAGAAATAGCCTAGGTAGAAAATAGCTGGGAGGCCTTTGTATAAGCAATAGATCAGGGGAGAAGGTAGGGTTTATACTTAATGTGGGAAAAAGCAAATGAAGATTGATTGGTCGTGTAAAAATAAGCGAGGGAAAGGGTGAGGGCAGCAGTTATGCATTTTTACTTCCACTGTAACTTCTTGGGCTCAACAGCTTGCATGCATGTTTCCGACAAATAGCTATTTTGATAAAGTCCATGATACTCTCAAGGTTAGTAGTAACAAAACTGCCTTCCCCTTACACTCTCATCTACACCAAGAAAATAGCCAGTCATCGCACTAACTTTGCTTTTTTCTGCTATTGTCCTTCAGAAACGTATTTGAATACGCCTTTTGTGTTTCCTTCATTATAAGTTGTCAGAACCAGCAACAGTTTAATGGTGATTTTATGGCAAGGTTTTATTGCTAAGAAAGGGCACCATATAATCATTTTTCCTTCACATGGTTTCAGAAGATTAATTTTTCATTTCCAGACCCACTAAAAAAGGTACTCAATCAAGATACACTACTGCGACGTTTTCATTGACCGAACAACTGTTTCCTGTATGTTTGGGGTAGTGTTCTTTTGATATCAGACAAAATCAGTATAATTTATTTTTTGTGGTTAGCAATAGAATTTTAAGTTACATATTTATGACTAGAGTTGTGTGGAGTCATAAAATAAACACCAAATGCTTAATATAAATGTGTGCTTAATAAGTTTGAAATGTGTTTTTTAAGACATGGTGTATTTATCACTTGCTAGATGACATGCGGTAAGGCAAACATGTTGCTTAAAAGTACCAGTTCTAAAACCAGTGATCTGAATTCCAAAGCTGGCTTCAATATGTATAAACTGTGTGACCTTGGGTAAGTTACAAAACCTCTCTGTGACTCAGTTTTTCATCTTAAAAATGGGAAACTCTATTAATATCTACTAATTTATCAATTGTTTAATATGCAGTGCAGGATTCCCTTTCTAGAGTACTTCATTGTGGATATTTCAGTAAAAAAAGATAAAAATGTGACAGTTCCGTAAGATATAAAGTGAAAGTAGGCAGGCTACAATATTCCCAGATTAGGCAGTGGTTAACTTGTATACCAAACAAAATAGATTCTGAAAAATGAGAAATTTCTTCCCCTTAGCAGGGTTAGGCATGCTGGGTGTGAGTGTATACAGTGATAATAATCTTCTGATAGAAATCCAGTTAATCAGAAAGAAAGAATATTATGAAGTGCATTGACTTCCTAAAGTACTGTTTTTACTGATGCATAGTAGGTCATAATTTGCCTCAATAAAAATGAATAATTGGAGCTATGGCAATTAGCTGTGTCCACATTTTTCTATTTAGTTTTATGTGTGTTTTAAAAGCTATTTATGAAGGAAAGAAATGTAAAGAATTTTTTCCACTTGCTGTCCAGTGGGACGAAAATGGCACCATAGGGTCTTTTCATAGGGTACAATCCCTCCAGATACAAATGGAATGTATCTATGGAATTAGAATTTCAATTGAAGACTTTTGCTTGCCTGAGGGCTTAACAAGTCACTCGTCCATTCATGCAGCACTCCTTGTGCTTTGAATAACTCCAACTAATCTAAAATACCTTTGTAAAATTGTCAATGGAGATGCAAATTTGCCTCACCATGCCACTTAAAAAACTCGTGGCCCAAGTATTTTCAATTGGAAACATGTGGAAGGCTGTCTAAAGGAATTATACAAATAAGAGAGGTCTAGATTCTGACATCTATCGATAATCATAAATTGATTCTTCAAAGGGAGTAACTGGAAAAACAGTGTATTTCTTCCTAGCCGTGATTCTTCAACTCGGTAGCAATCGTGAGTAGGAAAAGAGGAATGATAATTCATTCCCTTTGTCCTCAAAGACAAGGAGATAGATTCTTTGAAATAGCTGCCCACAGATGGTCTAGGCTTAGGCACTGGCTGGATGACTAACTTTGGCCAGGATAAACAGGATACTCCTGCTAGCCCACGCCTTGGGTGGGCTTCAACCCCGAGGTTAGCTGCCCGAGGCCTTACTCACTAATACATTATTAAAAAAAGGTTTTCATTTTATTTAGGCTGTCCAGCGAGATAGCTGTGTAATGCATTAGTGTTCTTGAACACCTCAGATTAAGCATAGGGGAAGACATTTAGTCATTGTGAAGAAAATTTAGAAGAGACATATAAGAAAGCTTCAGGTAAGATGTTTTTGTCCAAAGTCCAGGGCTTAAAGATGTCTAATTTGTTAAAAACAAGTGCTTTAAATAAAGAGACCCCCCCGAAGCAGGCTTTGTGTAAGCATCATGGCTGTTTATTCACCTGGGTGCAGGTGGGCTAAGGTCGAAAAGGGCGGTAGCAAAGGGCAGTGGAATAGGAGTTGGTTTTACAGGTTTGGGGTGGGCAGTGGAAAGTTACACAGTAAGATCAGTTAGTGGTGGGGGTAGGGGCAAGGAGTATACATTACCACAAGTTCAGTTACAACGGCAGGGGGGATAAGAGTAGTAAAGATGGCAGGGTGAGGTGAGGAGTATTCACACGATCATAGTAACAGTTAAGGTGGCAGGGTGGGGTGAGGGGAAGCTTATGTCAAGGGGTGGGGGGTGCGGGTGATCAGGCGAAGCAGGCAGGACTGCAGGTCTTTAGACTTTCTGTGTCTGGGCTTGCACATGAGGCCTGACGTAATTGAAAAGGAATATAAGGAGAAGACCTGGAGTTAAATATTAACTCTACCTGTCATTAATATTGTCACTCTGGAAAAATTAATGCCATCTTTACGATTGAGTTTCTCTGCACTAAGATGGGGAACCTATGACCTTCCTTAAAAGGAGAAGTTGGAAGATTAAATGAGAAAATATTAATATATCTTAATAAGTCTATAGTTCCTGGGATATAGTAGTTCCTTTTAAAATTAAATTTAAGCATAAAGAATTCTCCCCTCATTTTATTTTCCTGGGTTTGTCTTGGTATAATTATAAATTTTTTTGAGCAGCCTGCAAGAGGAAAACATGACTTTTTCCTCTCCTAATTTCTTGCTGGACAATTGAAAGAAGATTCAGATGATGAGAAAGAAAAGAAAGTGGTACAGGAGGACGAGGGAAACATAAAGGAAAAACTGTGCTGATAAAACCAAATTTTGGGAAGAGAAATTAATGCCTTAAGAGTGTTGCAAGTCTGCTTTAGAAGAAAATAAGCACTTTTATTACTACGAAGACAAAAAGGAAAGCAAGTAGTGATCATCACAATAGAAAGGGGTTCTCTTGATCTATCTTGAACTTCAAAAGCAATGGAGGATACTTTTAATGTTAGATTAGTTAAGCCATCTTTTCCTTTCTTCTAGCCAACAATACTTTTTGATGTTCACTACTAAGAAGTGGACTGAGACTATCCACTTCTTTTACAAAGGCTAGTAGCCAAGGAAAGGTCTGCATTTGAAACAACGATCACAAAGTGAAAGGCTCCTTCTCCCATGACCTTTGAAATAAGAAGGTCAGTCTCTGAGAAAGGAGGGTCTGTAGCTGTGTCTTGACCTCTTTACTGTGATTTGTCACAATGGGGACAACAGCCTTCATACCCTACATATGATTTCGAGAGAGAGAAAAATGACATCTCATTGACTCTAAAATATGGCCAAACATACTGTTGCTGTCCACATTTTTAAGGGATAAAAATTGCTCTCCAGACTGTTTCACATTCCACTGATGTGACTCAATAGAACAGTATGAGTTGACCATCTGCTCTTGGCTAATAACAATATTATTTCCTTAGTGTTTATATACAATTATATACAATAGCTTAGTGTTTATATACAGTTATATACAATAGCTATTTCTTTTTACCTTGACACTCCACTTAGGACTGCACTTTGCCTCTTCTGAGGGTGTTAGCATGATACCAACCAAATATTAAAAAGTAAAATATGAACACCTGCACCTATTGAAGACCTGGGGATTTATTTAGTTTCCTTGAATTCAGTGAAATTCCTGATACTTGCCTTAGCCAGTGATTTCCAAGCTCTCTTCCCCTCTTCTCTTCGATCACCATTAGAACTTGTTTTTCAAACCATGACAATAACAGATACAAGAGGACTGCTCTAGTTAAACAAGTTTAGAAAGAAGCACCTGTTCATCATCTCTCTTGCCAGCCACCAAGACATCTCTGATATGAGCTAGGAAACTTGTGCTAGTAATTTATTATCACAGGAGCACACTGCAGAAGAAAAAGTCTTGCCATCATTATCTATAACAGCTCAGATAATTTCTAAAGCAGCAGGGGGATCAAGACAGAATCTTGTGGCAATTTCTCACGTAAGGAAAAGGAAACTGAGGGGCAGAGAGGATTTCTAGATCAAGGTTGTACTGTTAATTAGTGGTAAAGCCAGGCTAAGTCCCTGACCTCCTATGTCCCAGTGAAATGATCTTTTGTTGTGGTGGTTCAAAGGTCACCAGGGCTTCCCTTTCTTTAGGGCTGTTTCTGGCTAGTTACTCCCTCTGAGTTCTGAGTCAGACAAAACACTTCTAAGATTTGGGAAAAATCTAGGCATACTAAGCCATGATTTCAATAAGGAAATAGCAGCTTTACTTCAATGAGAAAGGCCACAGAGAGCCAACTGAAGTCCACTTCTCTAGGCCACACATCTGTAACTCTCTATCCTCCAAAACCACACCTCAGAAAAGTCAGAGTGACAAAGTGTATCTTCTCCTTTTAGAGCAGAGCCTCAGCAAAACCCTCTACCCTCAGCCACAGCCGGTAAACCTTTCTCAGGTTAGTAGTTGATACATGGGGAAGTAAAAGGTAACTGATGCTAGAAGAATAAAGCACAAGAAAAAGTGTCTCATTTCTTGGTAGGAAAAACAGGGCATTGATATGTATTCGCATAACCTGGAGATAGCAAGGTCGTATTTCTTGAGATAAGATAGTTGGAAAAGTGGAGAGAGAAAAGGATGACTCTAAGACAGACTACTGACTTCATTTCTTTATTTCTTTTTTTCCTAACACAGTTCTTATTCCTGCTGTGGTCTGTGGGCATTTACTTTGCTTACTAATGATATCCCCAGTCCTGCCTTTTATAAATGAATGTGTGCTTTTTACTTGTTAACCATTCTCAAAACAATGAGTATTTAGGTAGAACAAAGCTTTCTGAACTTCAGGAATTGATGCTCATTTATCTGCCACTAATATACTGAAAAGTTCTAAGAAAAGTCTTAAAATAATTTTGCACATATGCACTTGTGTGTTAGGCTCAAAACACAAGAAGAAAGGGCAAGAAAACTTAGATTTTTTTTCGTGGCAAAAATAGGTCCCCATGGTTCCCAACCCTTTGGGTGTTAAGTGACTAAAGGAGTAGTTTCCTTTAAAATCTTATTTCATGTAAAAAAAACTTAGTAGTGACACCCCCCTCCCCCAAATTATCATTGTTAACCACCAAATACATTCTTTAATAAGAATTCGTAGGTACTCTTCATGCATGCAGCAGGAATGGGGCACTCCTTCTTAAGATTTAAGAAAACATGAAAACCACAAAGAATGTTTGAAATTATTTTCTCTTAGTTGGTTGAACAGATGCCTTTCATCAAGGAAAATGCCTTTGGCCAAAACAAAGCCATATTCATTCAAAATATATTGTTTAGTAATTGCACGGACTCTGGATTATATAAAATTTACTTTCAATGGAAGGATTTCATTTTTCAAGAAAAGGTTAGCTAGCAGGAAGACAGGCAGAGAATAAAGTGTTAAAAGAATCAACTATGTCAAAGGCAAGAGCAGTTCAAGAAATGACAATGCAAGTGCATTGAAAGGAAATTGGCCAATGTGGATGTGATTTTGCCTAGGGGTCATTCAGGAACACCTGGTTGACTTTATTTATAAGGTGATTGTCAAATCAATCTGTAGAATATGGATGAGGCGAAAGGCAGAGATAGAGTATTATTCTAAATCATCTGTAACTTTTCAAATACAACCATCGCGCTGAAATTCCAGGGAGAATATAAGTGACTCCAATAAAGAAACCTGTCAGTCAGTCAAGAGTGTTTATTTATTATCCCCTATGCCAGCCACTATTCTAGCCAATATGAAATGATACAAAATAAAGAGTAGTCATCACCTTTCTAATCTCCCGAGAGCAAATGGATTACATTTGCACACACACACACACACACACACACACACCATCTATGTGGGTGGTCAGGAAACTCAACTATATGGGCATGTAACAACTTCATTTAGAAAAATGCTGATTTGAAAACTAAAGTTATAAAATTAGAAAAAACTGGAGAATAATGAATTCTATTATTAATAGATTATAATGGATTTATAAGGCATGTCTTTTATTTAAGTCCCATTATGTTATTAAAGTTGGGAATAATCCTTTCACCCTCATAAATTTACAAAGTATTTTTGGAATATATTATGCAACTATGGAGTCACACTGGTGTTGAGGAGCTGCTAACTCCAATAAAATACCGTTCTTGAATATAAAAAACTTGTGTCCATTAAATTGTACATTCCTTAAAGTCAGAGATCAGGCCTCATTTGCCTTTAATGCATATTTAGTACTCTGCAGATAGAAGTGGTAAAGGGATAAGAATGAATGAATGAGCCAGGTGGGTGAAATTTTCAATGAATGAGACAGGTGGGTGAAGTTTTCAAAAGAGATAAAACAAGAGGACTAGGATATTCCAAGCAGAAAGGTCTGGTTGGTTGTCCCCAGTCGGTTTCTGAGTATAGAAAGAGGGCTCGGCGTTTTCATCACCACTGAGGGAGGATCAGCTCCTGGTTTGGTCCATTAAGAATGTGTCCTTGCCCAAATGCCACTCCTTAGTTTTAGGGACGTTGCTATTTTGGTTTTCTTTTCCAGCCCAAGTGTCCTTGATGGTTGAATTGTTTGCATCGACTTTTTATTCCACAAGAAGTTGGGTGATACTGCCGATTTGCCTGCTGTGGCACTTGCTTGATATATGCTGTTTTCATTTGGATTATTACTCAAAATAGCTTCGTTTTAAAATTCAATTTTCTGACTCTCTGCTTGTGCCTTCAACACATTCACTATGATTTTCTGCTTCTCCACAAAGAAAGCATGTTGGATCCTGTCACAGACACATTTAGCACACATGGAACCACCATAAGCCCTGCTTGGCCTGTTTGTTTCATTTCAGACTACCTCATAACATAGGTCTCAAAGCACCAGCCTCTCTCTCAAACTCAGCCTCAACACAGACCACGTACAGATTTTGGTTCAACGTTGTTGGTGTAAATGTAAACAATTCTATCACTAGGGGTTCAGGGCAGCCTAGTTGTGTTAGAGGCTGTATTGCAGGAAAGTCCGAGGCTGCAGGATCATTCTGAGTCCCCTAGACACCATTCTCAGAAGAGCTTGCTGTTGGCTCAATGCTGCCCGACTACTATGTCTGCTTCACAAAGGCAGGGACTTTTGTCAGTTTTCACTGCTATGGCTCCAACTTCTAAACAGTTCTGGATATAGTAGGCATTGAATAAATATAGTACTTGTTAAATGAGTGTTATTATTTTGGCTGGCTTTACTTTTGCTTTATCCATCCTGCTTTAGGGAGCTGGAAATTGAGGAAAACCTTTGAATTCGTTTCCCTTCTCTTTTTCTGTTCTGAAACTCTGGTCAAGGGTTCTAGCAAATACCTTAGGGATTGGGGGATCCCCCTTGGAAATTAATGACAAGTCAGGCGACAGGGGGCGGGAGAAGGAGAGTTGCAGGAAGTTCTTTCCCACTTCTTGCTTCTGCAGCACCCTTCACCACCCATCCTGCTCTGTATTTGGGGTTAGGGGTGTTCCGTGGAAAGGAAAGCATGGGCCGCCTTGGCCGCGTTCCTCGCTTGGGCTATCGGGGTCTTCCCAAAGCGAGCCCCGCAGCACCCCCTGTCTGCGCAGCACCTGTTGACAGCCAGTGGGCGGCCAAGCCCGTTCCCGCAGACGCAGCCCGGGGCTGCCCCTCCCAGAGGCGCCGACCCCCGCCCGCCTCGGCCGCCCGCGGTAGAGCCTCTGAGCCTCCCCCGCCCGCCGGCCGCGCGCTCCGCCCGGGCTCGGCCCACGGCCCCCACCCCCTGTCTGCCGCCCGGCGGGGTGAAGGTAGAGAAGGGGAGGTCACAAGCCGGATCCTCCGGGCCGCCCCGGCCTTCCCTCTTCACCCCGTGCGAGACGCCGCGCCGCGCCCCGAGGTCAGCGCGGAGCCCGAGGCGTGGGGGAGGGGACGGGGAATGACTGGAGCCCCGCGGTGACGCCGAGTGGCCGAATTGCCCCAGGCTTTGAGGAACGGGGGACGCGCACGAACAAGGTGAACTTTGGTCACGGAAAACTCAAGCCCGGTACCGGAATCCGTGCTGCGGCGCTCGGGATCCGGCGCCGACTGCGCGCGGGGCTGGGGAGCGGGAGCCCCGCGGCCTCCCACCGCCCGCGCCCCGGTCGGCCTCCGCCCGGAGCCCCCCCGACCCCGCTCCAGCGCCCCGGCCCTTGGGACCCGCCGCGGCGCCCCCGCCTTGTTTCTTCCCCCTCCCCTCCGGGGGTAGGGGGTGGGGCGGAGGAGCGGGGCGCCCGGAGGGCCGCATCTATTGGCAGCTTTGTTATTGATCAGAAACTGCTCGCCGCAGACTTTGCTTCCAGTCTGGCTGCGCGCGACCCTTGAGTTTTCGCCTCTGTCCCGTCCCCCGAACTGACAGGTGCTCCCAGCTACTTGCTGGTGACTCCTCGCTGCTCCCCCGTGTCCCCACCCCCTCATTCCTCCCTCGCCTTCACCCCCACCCCCACCACTTCGCCACAGCTCAGGATTTGTTTAAACCTTGGGAAACTGGTTCAGGTCCAGGTTTTGCTTTGATCCTTTTCAAAAACTGGAGACACAGAAGAGGGCTCTAGGAAAAAGTTTTGGATGGGATTATGTGGAAACTACCCTGCGATTCTCTGCTGCCAGAGCAGGCTCGGCGCTTCCACCCCAGTGCAGCCTTCCCCTGGCGGTGGTGAAAGAGACTCGGGAGTCGCAGCTTCCCAAGTGCCCGCCGTGAGTGAGCTCTCGCCCCAGTCAGCCAAATGCTCCTCCTCGGGCTTCTCCTGCTGACATCTGCCCTGGTCGGCCAGAGACTGGGGACTCAGGCGGAATCCAGCCTGAGTAGTAAATTCCAGTTCTCCAGCAATAAGGAACAGAACGGTGAGTCCTTCCCTCATTCTCCCCTGCTCGCTTCTCGCTGTGTGCGTGAACGTTGGCATTGTGCGTTGGTGTGTGATGTACACTAGACTGCGAAGGTATCTTTGGTCTCTCCACGCAAATGCGCGCTGCGTTCGTCGGCATGGACTGTTGAAGGTTAAGTGTAGTTTGCAAATTCGGAAGCTGCCACAAAGCTCAAAGAGGGCAACGTGAGTGCCACTGCAGCCTCAGTTGGAGTGAGGACATTCTGGGAGCGATTGTGAACGTCAGTCCAAATGCACATTGCAGGTTCGCTCATTGGCAGAGTTAGAAGTTCAAGAACTGCCTCTAAAAACGAATCCAAAATGAATGAGTCTTGGCATGTTTGACTTTACTCAGATTTGGGGAGGGTGAGGGCAGGAGGGTCGGTCAGGAAATGTATCAGCCGCATTAATTGAAGCACTCTAGGTCGAAGTCATCAATTAATCAATAGGTAGATAGGAAATATAGAGGCCAAGAGGCTGTGTGGTCGTTTTTAGAGGAATTAAAAAATGTTTTTCTCTTGCGTTCTCTCTCTCTCTCTCTGTCTCCCCTTCCCCCGCCCCATATATATATGTTTTAAACTTGCCTTTGTACTCAAGTCCTTACTGTTCTGGTGGTGTGTTTTTGCATGTGTTGGTGAATGACTGCTATTTTGTTTGTGCTGGAAACGACTTAATCCTGCATAGGAAATGAGAATTACTTTCAGCTTTCAAGTGTACCTGAAATGTTTGGAAAACTCTCAGATGCAAGTTCCCTTGGGCTGGGATTGCACAGAGCTGGAGAAAGGCTCCTTTCATAAAGCCAGGGCAGCTTCAGGGTGTGTAATTTGCTTAGCCTCTGAACCCATATGATTTACATCATTCAATTTCTAAACTCTTTTTATCTTCATCTACCATTATGAAGTCATTTTTGAGAATACTTTGTAAATAGAAATTTTATACTGCACATGAAACCACAATGTTAATGTAGGCTGTCTAAAATTGGAATATTTAACGCCCTGTTTACAAGTGGTGCCTCTTACTGTTGTTTGAAAAGGAATATACATGTTTTTACTGCTTTGTATATCATCTATTCAGAATGCAAGGATTCTGTCACTTCATTAACCATGCCAAATGAACACAAGTGGCATACCTACAAAATCCGAATGGAGTGTCCTATAGTTTTAAGTCACAGAGATTTTTTTTCCTTTTCATATTGGCGCGTTTCAAGGCTTCAACTTTGACTTTATACTCTAAGTGTTCATGTTTAAGAAAGCACAGAAAGTTCTAGGGTATGAAAATAGATAAAGATTCTGGGGACTTTTGCAGACATTATTTGTATTTGTTGTTGTGCAGCAAGACACAGTATCACATTTATCTGCCAATATTAGTGTGGTGCTTCTTACAGCTTGCTAACATGATGGCGCATGGCACCTGCAGGCTCCTGGAGCTGCTGATCAAAGGGCAGCCTAGGGATCTATCTCTAATCACAGGAGCTGCAGAGGACTGAGGGAAAGCGATCAAAGGAGCCACAGCACCAGCTGTACCCGTGCAGGAAACAGATCAGACTAATCTTTGCTCTTTCTCATGTAAAATAAATGTCCCGTTCAAAATATTGCTTCTTACTAGACAAGGTCCTCCATAATGACAGCAATGCACAGTATTCCTGGCTTCCTGGCTTCTGCTTTTTATTGTTCTTGTCTCATATCATTTCTCCTATTGCCTTGTCTTATCAAGCCTATCTTGGCATCTCCCTGAATCTCTTTGCTAACCTGTGCTTCTCTTGTTCCTTTCCTTGTAGTTCTCCCTCGGCTCCACATGCTATCGTCACTTTTTAAGGGACCCAGAGCTGTCAGGCAGCATGTGGTCATGGGCCACTTTACCCAAGTAGGTTCACTCAGGAGAGATGAGTTCATTAAGCCAGGCCACACATATTCTGTTGCCATCTGAGGCTGGGCCATTTCCATTCCTAAGATGCATGATGCTAAAAATAGCCACTTGTTTCCTATTCTGAGGGCAGAGGATTGGCCTATGTTTGGGGGATGGTCTGTGTTAAGGATGGCAGCAGGAAGTAACTAGAAGTAGAGGAACTACTCACTTCGTAGTTTTTAGCCCAAGGAGAAGTGGCACTGGCCAGCACTAGGGGGCAATATAGAGCTATTTTCCTGCACATGCTCAGGTTGATTTTTATACATGAGAGTTTCAAGATTTGAGGATAACAGGTGGGTGCTAAAGAAGATTCCCCTGGAATGTAACCAGATTTGCTAGAGCTACTACTGTTACCATTACTACCACTACTACTACTTTTTTTTTGACTTTCAAATTTTCCATTATGTGGGTAATATTTTGCTCTTATACTGAATTATGATTGATTGCTGATTGCCCTACTGCTGTCTCAATTTTGACAGTTGTACAATCCTGTAAATACATACCCTCCTTTACAATACCACGTAGAAAATCCCATTGGCCCAGATCCCATTTACCCAGTTGGTGCATTGCATCATTTTGTGAAAAGTCTTCTAAGTGCTATGAAATGTCCAAATTGATGTATTATGACTCCAGGAGCTCATTCCTGTCTCCAAGAACCCCTCCTCATGATACTCTATTTTCTTGAGTATGCTAAAGTCCCCAGTGGTGTTTACTCAATCAGGTCCCTCACACTGTTCAGTTTTAATATCAACTTGGTGTCCCAAGAGGAAGTAGAATTGGAAATTGATTGCTATAGCCAATGCTGCATACATGGATTTAGGCTGAATCATGTGGTCGTGGTTCAAAATTAGTTTTGAAGGGTTAGTGTTATTTACACTATTGTTAGGTATCGGTTTTTGACCTACCATTGGATTGCAATTCTTGCCACTTTTACTGTACAGTTCCATCCTCTAATATTATAAGTTGACTTCATGTACTGTACTTAATTTTTAACCTTACCTCTGACCCTGTCTCACATATGAAAACAAGAGTCTTCAGATTTAACTTGATGAAAGAGGTAAAATGTAACATTGACTTGCTTGGCGGGTGTCTGGTCTGTATACTTGCTATTCGACCATGGTGAAGAATATTCATATTTTGTGCACACTGGTTTTAGATGAGAACATCTATTGTGGAATGATTAAGTTCTGGAATGGTGCATCTGAATTGTAGCAGAAGGAGTCATAAATATTCAGAAACAAAACAAAACTTATTTTGTCCGTTGCCTGCAGCGCAAAGACATGTCAGTGACAAAGTTGTTGGAGGAACGGCTCTTGTACCTGTGTTGTTTGTGAGAGATTTTAGTTTACTCCTAGATCGGGCGCATGCTTCTTATTTTTTCTCATTTTCTTTAACCATTCTGAATTTAGATTTGGAATACGCCGCGATTCGCTAGGGATGGGCTTATGAACATCAGTTATTGTATGTGTTCTTTTTCTCAGGGGCTTTTGTGGCACGCGGAGCAATTTACTTTGGTCTGCTGGTAATGCCCTTTTGCCTGTGTTTTGCATTCATGGATTTTCCGTCTCTTTTATCAGTGCCAGCTTTCTCTTCCTACTGCCAATGCACCTGTATCTAACAAAATGTAAATTAAAAATGGGAAATTAAAAAATGTGTGCAGTCCCCTCACCACCGTTTTTAGGTGGCAGCTTCAAATCTCTATTTTATCAAAAACAGATAACCACAATATTTAGAACAGTGTCTAAGAGCAAATAGGCTCCAACTGCAGACTAAAGGGACTTTCCTGTAAGTTTCCCTATAAGTTTGATTGCGTGAACTTTGTGACATTTATTTTTGTTGTTTAAAGGCTTTTTTTACCAAAAACAGAAAAAAACTTCCTCCTGGTTCTCTGCTGTTTGAGATAGTTGAGGAAGTTGAATGAGTAGAGTGCCATTGTGTAATGATGAATTTTGTCTTTTCACAGTAGGCGATTGAAAAGCCCTATTATATGGACATTGTTCTTCCATGTCAACTGTAATCACAGATATTGGATGAATGATATACTTTGCTTTTACCAATAAAAGGAGTTTAGAAAGTGCAAAGGTTTGTAGGAAGCCTCAAGGATTAATGTATCATTTGTTAAATAATTGTAAATAGAGTATGGGATTCAACACTAAACTCATCCCAGTGCTACCATCTCAGCTCTGTCTCGGGCAGTGAAATCTTAGCTTTTTCTACTCTTATTTCGCCGTTCCCAAAAGTTATTTTTTAAATATCTTCTGTGTATTAGCTTCTACTTCATGTTGGTTTTCAATCTTTAGACTGGTAAGATTCTAAGTTTTATCTATAAACTTTTGCACCTTCTGGAGAAAAAAAATTCTAATGATAAGTTGATATGTTAAATAAGTAGCAATGAATCAAGACCTTCATAATGCTCATAGCAAAAAAAAAAAAAGTTTTCAAGACTGATGAAATATTTGCTGTAGTTTTCTCTATTTGTATCAACCAAAATGGTAGAAGTCATAAAGTCCTTTCATTTACTTACTCTGATTTTTCTATGTAACTCTATGTAATCTCTGTATAACTTGTTTATTAAGCAATCTCTGTTGCTTCTTGGCCTTTTAGTTAAGATTAGCTGTAAACAAATCTGTATGTTGTATTATTTTTCACCACTACTGCCTCCAGGTATGATTTTATTTTCCAAACCTTCCTTTATTTTGTATCACCTAAGGGGACATCTAATGTTTGATAATTATTTAGTATGCACCAGTGTTAGTTACCATACTGATTACCAAAATGTTGAAATGTTGAAATATTCTCAGTGAGTTGGGAAGGGACTAGTGCAACTCCTCTAGGGAGAAGTTGTGAATGGACCAACGATGTGAAGCAGAAACTCCAATGCCTGGTACTGCTCACGGCCTCTAAGATACTTCCGTAACCCTGTTGGCCTGTGTCGGGATCAATCAATGTTCCTGCCATACTGATTGTTAAGCCTTTTGAAACTTTGAGCTGTGGACAATTTGGTTCATATTGGGGTTAAACTTCTATCTTTTTTCCTCTCTGCTTGGCAGCTCAGGCCTGACCCATGACTTGAAGAACCTGGAGTAAAGAAAGGGTATGGCTTCTTTCAAGCCCCCTTCCTGCAGCTCTTTTGGTTTTAGCTCCTCAAGGGTTATGGCCTGGGGAGAGATGGGAAGGCAACATGGCACCCTCGGCATGCAGTTGCAACCCCCAGTTGTTCCCCTGCCTCTCTGGCTAACACTAACCAGCTGCTCTCGCATGAGCAGCACCTTCGCATCATCCAGATTAAGTGATTCACTTCCTCAGAGAGATCTTTTTTTCTGACCACTTAATCTAAATTAACCACCTCTCACGATCTACTCATAGTTAATTAATTAATTATGTAGTACTTAATACTCCTCGATATTCTTGTTCATTAACTCATTAATTTATTATCTACCAGTATCCCTCACCCTACCATAAAATCTAAGTCCTTGAGAGCGTGGACCTTGTTTGAAATGCTTCCTATAGGACCTCCAGCATCTGAGACAGGTATGGCAGAGAGCATGCCCGGTGAATATCTGTTGAAAGGTTATGGATGTAGTTAGTGTCTTATTAAAGACAGACTATGCTGTTAACCCTAACAACAGGCCATCTTTAAGATATCTTTTTGGACTTGAAACTTGCGCACTATTTGACTTCTTAAATAGGAAGAGAAGTTTGTTCATGTATTGGTAGTGTTGGGTTGTGCCTATCAGAGTACCACATTTTACTCTTGGTAAAGATACATGTTACCAAGTGAGCAGGTACCAGGCAAATGGATAGGTTTCCAAGAACTGGTTACTCTTTCAAAAGTATAATTGCTGTGCATAGCCTTGTATTTTCTGAAGATGGGGACTGTGGTGTGATACAGACCAAGGGCTCTTGAAAATGTGGCATAGATGACAAGCCCCCAGAATCTGTGTGCTTTCCATATGTTGCCTGTGGCTCAAGGATAACTTGCACAGAACTCAGCAACATGTGTGGTAGGAGGAATGTTAGCGCTGGAAAGATCCCAGAAGCTTATCCTCACTGATGTGCAGATTGAGGCCTGGAGAGCAGACTTTACCTTGTCAAGGTCACTCGAGAGCCACTATTAAACTGCTAACATGGTGATGTATTTTTCTTTATGTGAGAACCAATTAGGCAAATGGAATCCTGGTTTCAAAATTCAGATACTTTTCATAAAAGCATTTCTTTATTATGTTAGTGGATTGCATGCTTTTCAGATTGGAAGATAACGTAGGAATTTATTTCTTCTGAAATATTTACAGGAACAATAAGGAAAATAATCTCATAATAATTACATTAATCAAATGGAACAGCTAATATATACATATGTACGTGTATATACATATGTGTGTGTGTGTATATATATATATACACACACACACACACACACACACACACATATATAGTGATACTTCTGTTTGTGTAGGCATCTGAACATTGGCAAGTAACTGGAAATACTACCTTTATAATGGTTACCATTATGTTAGAACTGTACTTTAAGCAGGTATATAGATGAATGATGCTTATCTTAATATTTCGCTTTATTCAATGATAGTTATGAAGAATATGGCTGACATTGGCATGCTCAGTTCCACAAGGAAAACTTTTGGTAATAATTTTAGCATTTAGCAGGATGTCTCAATGGTAAAAGTACCATAAAAATGAATAAATAAGCATGTTTAGTGAACACCAGAAAGTATAACCTATTATTTTTTGAAGTAGATTTAATGAATGACCCAAAGTTTTATTTACACTGTATTCTATGGATATTCTGTTCAGAAGTTCTAGGTTTTTTTTTTTTTTTTTTACGTTCAAGACTGTCAGAAAATAAATTCATGGCTTGCCTAAAATATTATTATTAATTTACATTTTTAAACTTTTTGTTTGCAAAGTTCTCAAATCTGAAAACAAAGTGAAATAAAATTATAAAGAGGAACTATAATAACTACATTTATAATTAAAGCCAAGTTGCTGTACGTGATATTTTTGGTAGCATCAGCTAATTTTTCTTTTACCTTATGGGAATGCATTTTAACTACAGTTTAATTTTATTTGTCATCAGATTTCTCCTTAGAATGCATGTCCTTCTTTAAGCCACTCTTTCTTGTCCCTTGGTGACTGAGTAGACTCCTCTCTGGGCAGTTATTTGCCGTGTTTCCGCACCAGGCCTCTTGGCCAGGCTGGCTTCACCAAATTTGCTCTCTTGCTGTTCTGCTTAATTCCTCTTTCATTTTCAAACTCTGATTATTTTATTGTACTTAGCTTTTACCCTTTTATATATTTTTTTGATTTGTTTTGTTTTTGAGACAGGGTTTCACTCTGTCACCCAGGCTGGAGTGCAGTGGTGTGATCATAGCTCACTGTAGCCTCGACCTCCTCCGGCTCAGGTGATGCTCCCTTTTCAGCCTCCCAGGTAGCTGGGACTACAGGCATGTGCCACCACTCCCTGCTAATATTTGTATTTATTTGTAGAAATGGGGTCTAACCATGTTGCCCAGGCTGGTCTGGAACTCCTAGGCTCAAGTGATCCTCCTACCTCAGGATTACAGAGGTGGGAAAGTGCTGGGATTACAGAGATGAGCCGTGTGCCCAGCTGGCATTTTTCCTTTAGAATAGTAATTGGGTTATGTCTTAGTCCACCGAGGTATGTATAGGGTTGTTGCTGGGGTTTGTGGGGCTGAGGCAAAGTAAGGGTCTGATTCCTTAAGGGAAATCAACGTTCTCAAACAGAACAAGTCATTAATGGTAAGTCCAAGGATGTAGATTAACATTTCTACTAGGTACACTATGTGCTGATAAACCAATAAGAACTGCCAGCAAGGACCTGGCAGCAGCAAGGTTTAGATGCATTTTGGGGGGTAGTTGGATGGGTCTAAAGGACTCTGAGTAAGCTTCTAGTATTGCATTGCTTGATAATGACTACCCAGGAGTGACTGTCAGGTACCACATTGTCCTCAGTGTTTGCAGAGAGCACACAGTTTTTAAACTCTCCTTGAGATGTTAGGAAAAACACCAGGGCTTCCCCGGCTAAGTAGCTTAGCTAAGGTCCCACAGCTGGTAGGTATTTGGACCTTGGTCTGACTCCAAGCCAGGACTCAGAGCCACGTGCCTCTTCCTCCATAAGTTACACGGTCTAACGTCTTATTAGAACATTGTTTTCATTCAGCAAATATTTATGAGCATCTGCTCTTTGCTAAGCTTTGCCCTAGGTGCTGCGTATGCAGAGAAGAAGCAGCAGCAGCAGCCCCCGCCCTTGAGAAACTTGGTCAGAGGATGGCAGATCCTGCCTTTGACTTCACAGTCTATTAGTTTTGTGCTCAAAGTGCTATGGGACCACAGTGCTTTATTTCACTTCAAATATCCTCTATTGATTTACTAAGTGGTTATTTTTGTCTAGAACGGAAGTTGAAGGAGAAAAGCTCCCACAGAGGAGGTGATGTGTTTTGAAGCAGGTCTGAGAGGGGAAAAGGAGAGAAGGCTGAGGAAACAGCCTAAGGAAGAGAAAAGAGGCATGAAGAGGCATATCCTGGGTGGGAGACAAGAAGCATCGAGAATGTCGAGAGCGAGGAGAAGCTAGAAAAGGTGTGGAAAGGTGTCCTGGACTTACGCATTCAAAGACCCTGATGCTGCGCGTACTTCCTGCAAGGTTGGCAGTTAACAAACGGAACAAAAGGAAAAGCCTTCATGTTTAAGATTCCATCAAAACCCTTTCTATTCAGTTACTTTATCGGCAGGCAGGCAGTGGCAGAGTTCTGCTTTGGTGTGTGCAGATAACTGCTTGTTGCTGGTGTGTTTTTCAGTCATCAGGCATGCTTGGCAGTGGTGAACAGGTTAGAAGGGCAGGCTGCGCAGCCTCAGTTCCCATCTCATGAGCCTGTGTCCACACTACTCTGTGTTGCCTTCTTTATGTAAACAAAGAGCTATTCTCACACTTCATTCACAAAACGGATGGCATGAAGAATGAGACTGGGTAAAGGATCAATAATTGGGACAGAAGGGAGGCAGCTTCGAGGACACTGAATTAAAGTCTCGAAGCTGTTACATCACAGGCAAAGAAAACAGGTTTAACACTTTTAGGAGGAAAAGATCTCAAGTGTGTGGAAAATGAGTTCCTATGAGGTTACTTTTCATTGAGTATCTGCATCACTTTCCACTGACGTTCATTGTGATCCCATGTATGTAAATGCTGGAAAGATTTTGTGATATTTCAGCATTTGAAATGACTGAATTCTCTTGGTGAATGTACTATATTGATGCCATGCCATTTTTTGAAGCTATGCTGTTTACATTCTAGGAAATCCCTGTTCACGAGTGGATACTATTTTAAGCATTTCAGTGTTTGCATGATAGAGATATACTTCTGTGTTTAAATGTGCCTAGTTGGCCATTGCACCTGCCCTTTGAGTCACTACAGAGATCAGAAACCATTAACAACACAAGTTGGGCTAACGTGGTACTAATCTCCTGTTGTTTCTGGCAGTTATTTTGCAGCGTATTTAAAAGGACATCTGTCTTTTAAGTAGTCATAATTATTTATCTTTTTTCTTCTTCTGAGGAATAAATCACAGCTTGTTTCCCATAATGCCATATATATATTCATAGTCTAGGGTGATTAGAAATGCAAATTGAGAGTCAGTAAAGCTTTATAATTTATTTTCCTATGGTAGCAGATGATATTTAAAATCAGTGTGCTAAGAAGAAACATTTGCTTCAAGTGTGAGTAAGATGTGAACAAATGAGAAGAAAGGAGTATTCATTTCTCTTACTGGAATTTTCTTAATGGGTCCGGGAAAAGGGGGAAACCTGCAGTGTTCATTTCTGATTTACTGTACTTTAAACCTGAGATCTAATGACATGCAGGTTTAAATTACAGTAAAGAACATAGGAAAAACACAGTAACGATTAGTGTTTTCGGATTGCTTTATGGAAGCATACTAATGACTCTTTCTTACTAGAGTGTGATTTGCCTTTGGATTATCCATTAAAGGGATGGACAAAATTTAGGTGAATTTCTTATAGTAGTTGGTAGTTTTGTGAATACCATAAAAACAAGGGAAAAAGTTGGATACAACTGCTATGAAAAGCATAGATCTGTACCTCCATAGCCTGAGGTGGGTGTCCTGGAGGCAGACCTCTGCTGGAAATATTTTGATGTTGTAGATAATAAAAACCATTACGGGATGCTTTATTTTCAATGGGCAGTGACATTTCTACAACTCTGCATATTGTTGTTGACTTTACTTTTATTTCTAAACGAAAGTACACTACTTCTGGAGCTCTACATGAAAAAGAACACACACACACACACACACACACACACACACACACGTATATATCTGTATCTATAAAATTGCATCTAAAGCTATAAAAACACTAGTGTGCTATGGGGTCTAGTCTCTTATATTGTAGCGGCAATGAATTTTCATGTAGAGCTCCAGAAATAATGTACTTTTGTTTAGGAATAAAAGTAAAGTCAGTTTTCTTTATCCAGCCTGTCATTGATGGGCATTTGGGTTGGTTCCGAGTCTCTGCCGTTGTAAAGAGTACAGCAATAAACATACGTGTGTATGTGTCTTTATAGTAGAACGATTTATAATCCTTTGGGTATATACGCAGTAATGGGATTGCTGGGTCAAGTGGAATTTCTATTTCTTGGTCCTTGAGGAATCGCCACACTGTCTTCCACAATGGTTGAACTAATTTACACTCACACCAACAGTGTAAAAGCATTCCTATTTCTCCACATCCTCTCCAGCATCTGTTGTGTCCAGATTTTTTAATGATCACCATTCTAACTGGCACATATACACCATGGAATACTATGCAACCATAAAAAAGGATGAGTTCATGTCCTTTGCAGGAACATGGATGAAGCTGGAACCCATCATTCTCAGCAAACTGACAAAAGAACAGAAAACCAAACATCACATCTTCTCACTCATAAGAGGGTGTTGAACAATGAGAACACATGGACACAGGGAGGGGAACATCACATATCGGAGCCTGTTGTGGCAGTGAGGGGCCTAGTGGAGGGATACCAGGGGTTGGGGGGATTGGGGAGGGATAACATTAGGAGAAATACCTAATGTAGATGGCCAGGGGATGTATGCAGCAAACCACCATGGCGTGTGTATACCTATGTAACAGTTCTACACGATCTGCACATGTAACCCAGAACTTACATTATGATAAAAAAAAAAGTAAAGTCAGTAACAAAATGCATAGTGGTAGAGATATCCCAACTTTTTATATATAACACTTATATATATAAAATGAGTTCAACTGTATCTTTGCATTGTGTTAGTCACTGTGGTCCAAACTGTCTGTTTCTAGAAAAAGCAGCAATAAAAAAATAGCAGGCAATTTTCCAGGTCAGAATCTGGCTAGGCTATTGAGAGATACTGAGCCAAGATACCTACTTGATAAATACTAACCCTTTAAAAAGTGTTTTTTATTTGTGTTTTCTTGAGAATATTAGCAGCCTTGAGGTTTTAAGCCACCGTAACAAAGAAAAAATTAGGACTCAAATCATCTCATTCTTATTTTTAAAAAGTTTTTTCTTCACTGTGGAAAATGCATCTTTAATCTGTACTGATAACTTTTAATAGGCATCAGTTGGGCACCCCATTAAACGAACAGCTTTAAAATGGTTTCCATTTAGAACTAACATTTACATCCTAGGAAATCAATTAGGGTGTCTGGATTTTCCATTTCCCTTGCAATCTTTGTTTGCAGTCATTTCTGAGTGGCCAACCTACCTTAGCAAAAACTCAGAGGTGCAAATCTTCTGGAAGAAGTGTAAATGCCACAAGTTTGCTTGGAAAAATGGAAAAATAGGACTTATTTAATATAGCTGTCGAACACTTAAAACTGCATAAAGCACAGGAAGTACTTTTGGTGTGTAGGAATGTGTGGTGTTAGAAAACTACAAACATTGTTCTGAAAATTTCCCCGGTAGTGGTGAATTATATGAGACCACGTCCATCTAAGGATGGCTTGTTTAACTAACCTGTGGTTCTGGGGCTCATTCAAACACTCTTAAACAAAATAAAGGGAATGGATGTAATAACTTCTTTATGGAAAGGCCATAAAAAGCTACAGTGCCATGTAAACAATTTGGGTCATTTACTAGATGTTTAAGTGATAGATTTGCAGTCCAAATATAGGGGTGTGTATTATGTTTTATAGGGTGGTGGCCATGTTCTACTTTGAGTACGAGGTTGCAAGCTTGTTTCTGTTTATTTGTTTGTTTTTGTCAAGTGCATGGAAATCCATTATTGCTGTTTTTGTACTGCAATTGGAAAGCATACCTAAAATTTTGAGCAATTGCATTTATAAATCTGTTCAACTTTGAGAAATGGCTAGGAACTCATCTGTGAAGTTTGAATTGATCTGATTTCTGGTAGCATTAGGTTCTTTTGAAGGAAAATAAGACGACTGAAATAGAAATTTTCCTTCTGGGCTCAGACTAATGTAGTGTCTAAACTAATTGTAAAATAATTGTTCTGGCTTACAAGAGTCGATTCGTAACTACAACTATGTAAAGTAAAAAATCTAACAAGAGTTAGGATTTATAGTTACTGTAAGTCTGCCAGTCTTATAATAAAACTGCTATTATAACCACCCTAGTGTGAGATTCATTTGTCTTACTTAAGAAGTGGGCAATAAGTCCTATCTGAGTTATCTTGTTTTTAGCAGAGCAACTTTATTGCATTAGGATATTCATTTACCTTCTCCGAAATTGGGTGTGATGATTGTGCCAAAATGGTTCAATAAAGGGGAGTTGAGTGGGTGGATATATAAAAATGTCTTGTGCTACCCATTAATGGTAATGACTACTGGCAATGGGAGCTAGAAATCAACTTGGAAATTGAAGTAAGCACAGGAGACTAAATAATTTTTATGTTGATACCATAACATTTATTCATTCTGTATCTTCTGTCAATCATGGTTGGCTCATTTGGCCTTAAAGGAAGTGATTGTGAAAGAAATCCTTAGTAAAAATCAATGAGCCTTTCTAAGTTTTGAAAACTGATGGCATTATAACACACTGGCAACTTTTAAGTGTTACTGCTGGAAGTTTGGCAGCAGAAATACTTGCTTCAGCTTCACGGGCTTAAAAAACAACGGACAATGGTGGATATTATAGTTTCTGTGTAATGTGTAGCTGGTTATTTCCTTTTTTTTAAAATGAGTAACTTGATGGCCTTAAGTCTGTGAAGAAACCTAAGACCTGCATTTAAACTGAATTTTCTGTGATCTTGAAAACAATTCACATCTTTGTGCCTTAGGTATCTGCCTGAAGCTGAGGCATTGTGGAAGATGCAAAGTGAAATTAGACTTAGTCACTGCCTTCAAGTAGTTTATAGTTAAAGGGAGAGATAAGACATGCAGTTAGGTATATTAGATAATAAAAAGTGATAGTATCATGTTTGGTGGGAATTCAGAGAAAGGCAAGATTATTTAGCTGAGCCATTAGTAAAGGCTGAAAAAAGTTGTTAGGAGAGATACATATATTTTGAACAAAGGGGCCAGGAAAGATGAGCATCATTTGGACATGCAGAATCAATGGTGGAGTAGGATTTTAGGAGTTGGGAACCTGGTGGATAGATATGCACAGTAAGGAAGTGTGGGAAATTCATGCAGTCTAAAGTGTAGTTTGTTTTGAGGGAGACCTCCGAAGTAGGTTCACTGGGAAGGTCACTGGAAATAGGAGGCACAAAGGGAGGAAAATTGATATATGACTTGGGCTTGAGTCAATAGAAGAGTGATTCTGCATGCTTCATGTGAACTTTATTATCGACCCTCCCGTCGCAGCTGTGTGGGCAGCCAAATTATGAATTAAATCTGATTCCTAATGATATATAAAAGATAGAAACAGAATGAAGGTTGCCGAACAGTGAAGAATAAGGTCAAAAGGAAAAGGAAGTCTCACAGGAAGAAATCCCCAGAAGAGGAAGTCATGAAGGGTTCAGTGCAGTCACAATGCAGGTAGTGAAGGATGAGAAGAATGGAGAGAGAAAATTCACGGAAATTGACCCATATGATAAAATACAACAGAGACTGAAGAAAATGAAGACCAATGAGCAGCCTAGGATTTTTCCATGTTGACACAAAGAAAAAAAATCTTCAGTGTAATAAGTGGTGTAGAAGAACGGATGTGGAGTAAATGAAGTGAGACAACAAGTTTTTTAAATTAATTTTCTTATTTTTTGAGATGGAGTTTTGCTCTATCTCCCAGGCTGGAGTGCAATGGCATGATCTCTGCTCACCGCAACCTCCGCCTCCCAGGTCCAAGCGATTCTCGAGCCTAAGCCTCCCAAGTAGCTGGGATTACAGGCATGTGCCACCATGCCTGGCTACTTTTGTATTTTTAGTAGACATGGGGTTTTTCCACATTGGTCAGGCTGGTCTTAAACTTCTGAACTCAGGTGATCTGCCTCCCCAAGTGCTGGAAGTACAGGTGTTAAGCCACTGAGCCCGGCCATACATTAAGTTTTTAAGAGAGAAGGGGATAGTGGTTCCGGGATGGAAGGAAATATGTTTTGTTTCTTTGCGTATTTTGGAGGTTTGGGAGAGAGTCAGAGGAGAGGAAAAGATCAATGTGTAGCAAGAAATAAGCCTTCTATTTTAGAAATAAGCCTTCTATTTTAGAAAGTTCTTGTGCAGTGGATATTGGAACACTGGTGAAATAACTAGATCTATTAAGCCACATACCAAATAATCACAATAGGAATGGAGCCTATTTGGTGGGAAAGTAGGTATTAAGTTTTGGAGGAAGTGATCCTTGAGATAATTATTGACAAAGTAAGGGAGTGAGAAGAGGTACAAGGGCTAATTTACCAGTGGTTCCCAATTTACCGGTGGTTTATCCAATGGAGTTGGGTAAACTGCTGTAGTGTCATTTTAGTCCAACACTTCAACCCAGCATAATGACTAAAGTAGAGGTATATGATATATGAGAGAAATATAACAGAAGTAGGTGTTTTTGTCTGGCCAGTCCATCAAGAAGGAAAATGAGATGATAAGTCTGAGATATGGAGATGAAGCAAAGAGTAGGGTTGGTAAGCAGAGAAGGTTCATGAATGCTGTGGGAGAAGTTGGAATCAAATGTAGCACCGAACACTGGTTATTGGGTGGGGAGTGACATGTGGAAAATGCATATTAAAAACATACATCCAAACCTGAACTAGCAAGAACTTTTAACCGATAAAAAGCTTTATAGATGTAAAAAGAACAGTGGAAATTCAAATTCAATGACCACTTTAAAGACCATTACTTTATTTTTTTGGCTTTGATGCCCTTATAAGTGGGACCTCAGAAACCATAAAAGACAGAGAGAAACCCACTACAAGTCTGCCTGGGTCCTTGATATGGAATTTCTAGTGTCTGTTGCAACCACTATACAAATTTGTTGTTTTTACAGTTATTAAAGCCACGTAGAAAGTTGTTGGGGTGGATCCAAGTTGTGGCACATGTTTGCTCAAGAGAACATATACCTTAGCATGCGTATTCCACGCTGTCTAAAGAGGGCTGTTTTCTGTGTGCATTTGCAGAGTAGGGCTTGTGTGTACTGTTATCATGGGAAAGCCCATTTTATGTTTCCATAATCACTGGCGACATGGACCTGGAACTAGTCTATTGAATAACTGTGACCCTTGGGTCACAATCAAAACATGAATTTATTTTTGTTGTTCCTAAATTTTACTGAGAGGAGGAAATCTTCCTACCCCAGAATGAATATTCCTGTAAGACCATGGCCTTTCAGCTCACTCTTAGGTGACACAGAGTTCTAGAGTAACTTCTAATATAAACACTCTTACCCTTCAGAAACAAACATGCCTAGTAATTTGAAATAGTTAAAACCCCAAATGTGATAGCATTGGTTCTCTTCACTCCCTACCTAGCCTGCTTCTACCTGGAGCCTGGGGTGGGAGAGGGAGTGGAATGGACGGGGCAGGATCTTTGATGTGTTCAAGGGATTCAGCATTCATAGAACAGCTTCTTGCCATTTTTCTTGAAAATGTGCCTATGGAAGATGTCTGTCTTATTGCCACTTTGATGTCCTGGTACCTATCTTGTGGAAATCTCAGTTCCATTGGAACGTCCAATAACATGTATATTTAGAGGACTTAATATTTCTCCTAATCTGGGTTGCTCTTAGCACTCCATGTCTGAGAAAGCAACTTAAAACTAATAGATTTTGTCGTGCTAACTATTATTTTTTCACAGCATTTCAAAATATATAATATAGTATGTTAAATAAGCATGGAATTATTGTCAAACTAATAAGTGAATATTAACATTGCTATTTTTCGGTAAAATAGTTATCTTTACATTTGTAAATTTCTGCATTCTCACTGTCTTCCCAAACCAGGTGCTGGTTACCTATGACCCAAACTGTGGCAAAGTGTTCTTATTCTTCCTTCTATGACTCAGGCTTTTCCTATGACTTGTCACCCACAATCAATCCTTTACGGAGGTTAATGTCAGATAATCATCTTATAATAGAGTTCTGGTTGTGTCTGCTCTAGTCAAGCTTGGATTGGTGCTTCCAAAACTGTAATATACATACAAATCATCTTATTAAAATTCAGATTCTAATTTAGTAGGTCTTGAGTGGGACCTAAAAATTTGCATTTTAGCCATCTCACAGGTGATGCTGTTGCCATTGGTCTGAGGACCAAACTTTGAGTAAGGACAGTCTACATTGCTGTTCTCCATGTCTACTGTGCTGTCACCCCAGTCTTCTGATATCAATATTATGCAAAACTGACCTCTGCTCACCCCAGAGATCTGTACTTTCCTGACTCCGTGTATTACTCTGCCAACTCTTTCAACCAATAAATTAATGAAATCCAGTACACAAAAATGCTTACTGTGTCTCATTCTGAAAACAGGTAAACAACATGTCCTTTGTGTGCTTGATGTTGTTTGCGATACACTGGACATATGCTTAGAATGCCCAAGGACCCAGGGATGTTCTGCTTGTGGGTCAGGAAGGGCTTCTCATCAGGCTATTATTAAGTTGGCTCTTGAAAGATAAATAATTCACCAGAAAAAGAAGAGAGTGTTCTAAGCAGAAGGTGTAGACTTGTGAGAGAGCACAAAGGCTGTTCAAAAATGAACCGTTTTTGGTGAGAAACAGAATTGAAAAACTATTCATTAATTGTGAAGGGCACTGTCTGACATACTAGGAGCACGTTTAGACGCAGACTTGTTGGATGCTATGGCACAACTGAAGGACCTTAGCTGATGGGTAATGTATGTAGCCTTCTGCATCAATTCCTAATAATAAGGGTGTGTCTTTTCATTTATGCTCATATTCTCACACCTATAACAGATAATTAAATATTCTTAATCAGTTTTGATTTTTGTTTTTTAAATGTATTTTACATTTTTCATATTATTATTATCAGCAAATAGTGTTTTTCCCAGCTTTATTGAGTATAGCTGATAATTAAAAACTGAATATGTTTACCATATAAAATGGAATGTTTTGATATATACATACGTTGCAAAAGGATTACTGCAAACCAGCTGATCAATTTATCCATCACTTCACACAGGTATCTTTTTTTTTTCATGATGAACACATTCAAGACCTGCTATATTAACAAATTTCAAATATATAGCTGTTTTCTTTACAAAATAAAAGTAACTCAGGATGATTGTAAAGGACAGAGAAGCTAGAGGCTGGGACAGCAGTTTGAAGGCATTTGTAGCAGTTCAGATGCCAGGTAGTGGGAAAATAGCCAAATAAGTTAGTGCCTGAGGTGTGGAATGGAAAGAAACCATCATCTCTCCTTCATGCTGCATGCTCAAAGCCAACATGGATTAAAGGCCCAGTCTGACTGGTCCCCTCTCTGCCCCATAAAGCCTCTCTTTCTTTCAGTCTGGTATGCCTGCCTTCTCTAAACTCTCAGAATAGTACAGAATTTACCACTTTCTACCTTGGATTCTAATTATATTTGTGTTTTAATCTCCCATAATTTTCAAGTGTCAAAGAATAAAATGTTGAATAATCTCTAGCCTAGTTTCCCACTGGATGGTGGATCCTTTAAGTGAAGTGAAAACAGCCCACTTAGACCGAATACAACTTGTTCTGCTGCAGTGTTGGCATCTGGTGTCATAAATCATCACTGATGGGCTCTAAAGGAGTCATATGCCTTATTTCACAGCTGAGGGATGCATCTCATGCCTGGCTTCATTTTGAGGAACTAAAAGGGGCTAACTGGAGAGTCTCAATCTTTTTGCTTAGACTGAATAAAATACATGCACAAAGAACCTGATTGGCAAAATTATAATGATGACTGCTTAGAATGTTATTTCCTCAATAAGAAAAAGAAATGTATCATTTCAAGGAAATTTATTTTTAAACAGGGAACTTTAGGATAAAGTTTTATTGCAATCAATTTATTATAGAGAAGAGCATGACCACTGAAAGTTCATTTTCAGTAACTTTGACGTATTTTTTGTTTTAAATTATTCCCCATTTGTTCTTTCTAGTTAACATAAGACATAACTCATGTGCTTTCTTAGTTTGTTTTTCTTTTTTACTTTTTTACTTTGAGGTTTTGAGATTGACAACTGTGATTTATCCCAGGGAAGGCAAAAATCTTGAAAAAGTTATTCTTTTAGAAAGTCACAAAAATAATTTTTTTTTCTTGGAAATAAAGTTGATTTTTTCAGCTCTGATCCTATGAGATTATGGGCAGGACTAAGTAGTCCTCAGTTCTGGCAAGTGGACAAAACAGAAGCAGACCCTGGAGAGAGAGTTGAGAATTCATGGCAGTAAGCACATGTTTGGTATGCCAATATTTATGGTGTCACAACCAAATTAAAACCAAAACCCTCTGCTATTTACATTAAGTATGATGCCCAGACAGCACAGGTTTATGCCCATGTTTCCCAGTAAGTTTAAGGCAATACAAATATTCAGTACTCCTAGAGACCAGACTATTTATTGTCCTCTTCATTTTGTTTCTCTTTATGAGGCAGAGTGAATTGTCTTAATTTATATCCATATTTTAAGTCAGCCAGAATGAGAAGGAATGGCATTTAGCAAGGATAAAGCCTGGTTTTGTGCTTTTATATGTAATGTATTGGGGCCATTGTGTCCTGGTATTCTTAGTTCCTGAGCTGGGGTGAGTTAGATGTATTGATTATTGATAGTGAATATAGACTGCTTCTTAGATGGGTAAATCTCAACCTTCTTATCTTATGTCTTATGCTCTTAGAGAACCTAGGTTTCACCACTTTAGTCAAAAATAGACACACACACTTTTGGTAAGAAGACACATTTTATGTCTTTTTATAAAGTTTACCATGTGGTAAAATTTTAAGAACAATGAAGTTTCATAACCACTGTTGAGAGTACATCTCTTTTTTCTCTGCTTTTTCAAGACAATGATATCTAGTAATTTAAATTATAGTAACCTTGTCATGCACTTACACAGCAATATAAGAGAGAAAGATAACAGAAAAACCACAGAGGCATATCACATTTGCTGAATGTGAATGCATTCTTAATGAACCTTTTTAGAATCCCAGACTCCTGATTCCTTCTGATGGTACCACCATTTGACTTTAGTCTAGAAAACAATTTGGACAATAACCAGATTGCTAGGTGTCTTTAGTAGGCTGGCTGTTTGATTTGGCTCCTTGAGAGATTGTCCTATATCTCTGCCAAGGGAAAAGTTTTTCAAAACAATTGGTGACTTGAAAGTGAGGAATTTTTTGTGCAAAGAGGGAGGCTTTCTCCTTTACAGGATACAAGACATTTTGGAAGAGTAACTCCCATGTAAGCAAATGAAGCTTGACTATGTAAATCCTTTTACTTAAGTATAGAATCCAAGACATTTAAGAAGTCATTTTATTTTTTGAGTTCAAGAATTTAAACATTGTGCTTAGGCTTTTTGTTGGTTCTTCAAATGTTTTATTAAGATTTCCCTTGACGTTTTCATGAAAAGACAAAATTCATTGTTTCATTTGTAAATAATTGTCTTAAGCCTAGATAAAAGAGAGAAGAAACTTTCCTGTACCATATTCTTTGAGATGAATTTTTCTATGTTTTTTATGCCCCAAATTTGAAAATGATCACAGATTTTTCACTGATCTTTTTATGTCTAATTTTGTTGCTTGAAAAATAAAAATGCTCTACAGATTACTTCAGGTGTTTAAATTCTGTTCAGACTAATGAACAGGACCAAGGAAATTTACTTGGTGTAACTAGAAGATTGAGGAAGATTACTGGCTTTTCCAGTCCATTCGTAGATCAGTTTGTTAAATGTTTAGTGCAAGGAACCTCCTTTCTCAGGAAATATCTTAGGCATTGGGGAGAATTGGCCTGTGCTATTTACATTCCAGTCTACTTGCTAAAATTGATTTTCACATTTTATATGTGACTTAGCACTTTGTGCTGCAGTAGATACCAGGTTAAAGCATAGTTTATATCTTAAAACATTAATAGATTTTGTTTCAATGCTGCCAATAATTTCAGTGAGTAACAAAAAATATACTTTCATTAAAATGTTCTTAATGATTTCTGTTTGATTTTTTACATCGTGATAAATGTTGGCATTTACCTCAGTGGTTTAATGACAACACATAAGTATTACATTTTGAAGAAACTTGGTAGTGTCACTGTATGTCAGTGTGTAATAGCTAACCTATAATGTAGGCTAACTCCATCATTAGTTTGTGACTTGAAATTGTTTGTTTCTGACTGTTTCATGACTTCTTTAAGTGCAAAGAGGATATTGGCAGAATCATGTATGTAGCAAAAGCTCTAGAAATAAAATTTTGATTATTTGAAACACTAGTATTTTAAAATCCAGCAGATGCATCCCTTTGCCTAAATACATTACGTCTTATGCTATGAAAAGGACACATTTTGTTTCATTTCATCGTATGTGTTAAAACAGGTTATACCCCAAATAAGATAATGTGACTAAGATAACATGACTAGTTGTCAATGTCCTAATTTTGGGGAAGGAAGTCTGAAGCAGAAGAGTATCTTTGGAAGAAGAATTTTTTTTTTCCTATTTAGGAATTTACTGGAAGTTTCTTTACTCCTAAAATTTATGCTTGAAATGGCTCGGAGTTTTTAAATGTGGAGCATATTGGAGGCTGAGTGTATCTGTGGGTTTAGGAAAGACAATTTGATTCCTTGTGCAATGCAGACTTCCAAAGAAAGCCAGGATTTCTTTTTTTTTTTTTTTTTCTATCAGATAGAGGGGATATTCAGGCTCAGATTTTAGCTAAATTAAGAAAGACCTTTCTCTGTCCAGAACACTATCACAAAATTAAGACTAGCTCTGGAAAAGAGGCAGGGTGTGCCTTCTTTTCATTGTCATACACCATTTGAATTATGTTTATAGATTTGTATCATGACCTTGAACATGAAGCCACTCAGAAGTCCTGATTAAGTTCTGTCCCGTGCATCACTCTCAAAGGGAGACATGCCTTTGTCAACAGACCATTCTGTAAGAAACAAAAATATTAAAACTCCACAATCACAAGTTGGATGGTCAGTAGTGGTTTCAAAATCCTTTTAAAAAATTGATCCTGGCATATTTATAAGCAACAATATATAAATACAGGAACATGTATATTATGAATTTCCTTTAAACTATTTGCCTACATTGGTTATAGAGAGAATGAAACCTCACACTGAAATCTGATTGAATAAATTTAAATACTATGTTGCTGCATACTTTTTGGAAGAAAGCATTGTTTTATGAAGTCACTGGAATGTAAGATATATGAAGCCAGAAATTTTAGTTGTTGTTATTGGAGGTTTATTTATTTTCCCCTTCTCACTGCTTTATCTTCAGGATCTAGAACCTTGCCTGGCAGGCAGTAGGTACTCAAACACTATTTGTTTAGTGAATGAAGAGAAGGGTGTAAGAAGCATCTACTTTTGGAGATAAAATACAGTGAGATGAAAGAAAAGTGTGTATTTTCCTTTCTCCCTGTTTAGATTATAAACTGTCATATCAGTAGTGCCTAGATTAAAGCTTGGTAGTTACTGTGAAGCTGAAAGAATCAATAAGTGAATTTTTACATTTATAAAAATGTGAACTACTGATTTTGTTATATCAGTTGTCATTTTAATGTTGCTCTTTTTGCCAACTTCTAGCATTTTTTTTATTTCACAAATTTATAGTCATTTATTTCAATAGTCAATTTATTTCACAAATTTATGATAGCAATTCAGCAATTATAACTATTTTGCAGTTCTGTGTATTTGTGGGTGTAAATACCTATTTTTCAATTTAACACTGCTTTCAAATTGCTTACTGAACTATAGTGGAGAAGATAAAAAAGAACTTTTCCTCTACCTCTTAGGTTTAGAAGTTGGGGCCTGCAAATTAAACTGACAAAAGTAAGAATAAGAAGAGAAAAGGCATATTAATTTTATTAATCTTTTAAATTTTATTTGCATAACGGCTTCAAAGTAAGGATGTGAAAATCTTAAAAAGCAGTTAGGCTTGGGATATTCTATACCGTTTTAGCAAATGATGATAAATTGTGGAGGAGTGACTACACAAAGGAACGGGGATTTGAGCTTCTACCCAATGAAGTTTGGGCAAGTGACTAAAAATATGGAGAAACTAATATTATTATTGAATCATAATAGATACTATTATTTTAGTAAGGCCATTTTAGTTAAGTCTCTTATACAGTCTCATTCCAGGGCCAGCTCTTTGTCTCTGTTAAGGGTCACTTTCCTCATCCTGGAATGGAGAGAAAAGGACATTGATGTCCCCTTCAAAAAGGAAAATTTGTGTACTACTTTTAGGCAGCTAACTGGAGAACAGAGAACTTTTCCCAAATCTGTTTATTCTCATTTGTCTTCAGCTCAAAATAATCCTTATGCTAAAAAGGCATCTTTTAGGGTGTCATACTCCAACCCCCTTCATAATCATTGATTAAAACATTTGGCTGTTTCTGATAGCGTATATAGTATAAGAAAGATGTCATAGGTAGTGCTGGTGACTGTTGGACATACTGGTGCTTGTGTACCTTTGAGTGAAGCTACTTTTGTTTTCTGTTAAGCTTACTAATTTTCCTGAAGATAAAACTGCAAGTTACAAATATATGTGATCCAATTCTTAACAGCTTCTGCCAGGACTGACCCTCTATCGTCTTAGGTATGTCCTCAAGGGGACATAAGGGAAGGGGAAGCCATTCTATTTTCTCATTTGTGCTGCACTTGATTTCCACAGAAAGTCAAAGGTCATTCTAGTAATATGCACTTAGGAAATGTGAAGTGTTATGACCCATTTTATTTTGGCTTTGCACAGTGTAAAAAATTCCTTGGCTAGGAAGAAATTCCTTTTCAAACTACCAGCCCTCCCCAAACAATTCTCCTCCCTTCTGAATAGGTAGTTCTCTCTTCGCCCGGGCATTCTTCTGGGCTTAGCTGCTATGTAACCTCCTAACCCTTCATTAATAATTTCCTGAGGCCAGTTTGTTATAAAGAAATATTGCAGCACAGACAGTGTGTGAGCGAGAGAAGGACACACACACACACATGCACACACACACACACACACAGACAACTTTTTAATGAACAACTAGAATGGTATCAATGCTCTGAAAGAAATGAAAAAAGTGCAAATTAGACTTTTTCCCCATTAGTTTGCATGTTAATCCAGGAGATCACCCTCTAGAAGGTAATAAATGCCTTTCAACTTTTCTCCATTATTCAGAATAAATGACTCATTTCTATATTGGACACATATTTAAATGTTTTGAGTATTTAAAAGAATAATCATGAATCTTTCAAAGACTTCTTAATAGTAGGAGATCATTGGTGAGTAAATTTATCTATTTTTGGTTCTTAACAAAAGAGGTAGTCTCTTTTTTCTTGAAGAAATCAAGGAACTGGATGTGTTCAGAGATGGACATTTGGGCTTTCCCTCTCCTGCACCATCATCCTTTCTCACCTTTCTCATATTTCAGCGGCACAGGACCTCCACGAATTTCACACCGGGCCTGGTCCTGTGGCTAGCCAGTAGAGTAATAAACCTCCCACAAGAAATGCTGTGAATTATACAGAGCTGCCATTACTCGGGAGATACAGGGCAATGATCAAATGCTGTCTCCACAGGAAAATGCTCACAGTCTAATGTTATGTGAAAAAGCAGGGTGAAAATAAGATTTTAAATATTTTTATGTATGTCCCCGTAAATATTAGTATGTATGTAGAAGAACAGAATGAAATACACTAAGTATTTCAAGTATTTCATCTATATAGGCTGTAGGGAAGTAGTGGGGATGTCGATGTTTTTCTTTCTCAAATACATAGTATTTTCCAAATTTCCTATTAGTAAGCTTATATTACTATTATATTAGAAACAACGCTGGGCTAATTCCTTAAATCTAATTTGCAGAGAGTTCAGGGAGCGCAAATACACATAGCATTTTCTCCTATTCTAACAGAAAGCACCTTAAACGCTAAGACCTGTTTTTAGAAGGCTAGAAGGTGGCATTTCCAAAGGTGGCCCTTCAGGCTTAACACCTAAAATTGGCTCTTAATTTATGCCATAGCTCGATGTGGATGCAGTCAAAGTGGCCACCGCCATGGGCGCAGGAGAGCCATCACAACGATTGTCTATGTTGTTTTTGGCACTTTATAAGAAATGTTGTTTTCACAAGACCTGAGAGTTTTGTCTGGGAAGAAAGGAGATAGCGGCCAACATTTGGCACCATATGGGGTTTCGTCTTTGCCTTTTTTTTTTTTTTTTTTTTTTTTTTTTTGCTTAGTGTGTAGTCTGTGCATCTGCTCTTAAGCCTTAAGATCCAGACAATACTGTGGGAGGTTTTTTTTTTTAGTACACTTGTTGGAAACATCTGGAACATGCCATTAGGTTGCACACCATGGACTTCATTTAGAGACGAGTGTGTGAGATAAAAACCATGGAGAAAAATCCCTGCCTTTGCAGCTGCATTCCGTGGCACACCATCCACAGTATGTGTAGGCTCTCGCTATTCACATTTATTGAGACTAGCAGATTGAGAAACTGTAAGCTAATTTCCCTGTCTAGGCACAGTCTATCTGTTAGCTGTACCAGAACCTGTCCCTTATTGAACTCAGGCAGTTTCTGATTTCGTTGCCACTTTGCTTTGATCCTAGGGCTGCACGTTCACACTCCCTATGATATATGGACATCATAGTCATTGTAGAATATTTTGCCCTAGGGAATACTATTTATTTGGTTTTTGGAAGAAACACTGCAGTTTGTGTTTATGACACTAAACTGAATCAAAGGTCCAGTTTAAAGGATTGAGGGGGAAAAGGCTGATAGTGACCAAATTGTTTCTTAGACCTCTTTTTGCCATGATATCTCAACTAAGGCGGTTATTTTGTGATATCACCTCTCATTAGCCTACAAATAAATAAAGAAATAAGCAACAAATACATAAACAAGGTGGCAAAACCACACAGTTTTATTTCCTGAATTTCATTTTTCCTTGTTGCTCTATCTTTCATTGACATCCTTTATTTTGATGTTTACTTAGTACAATTCCATGTTTCAAACGAAAACTATTGTCTGCAGAGTCTAGAACCCCTGAAAGTGCATTAACTAGGCCATATCAGGGCAGAACTCTAAATGAAGAGTGTTGAGTAGGAAAGTAAATTTGGAGTCTTTTGAGTAGGGAAATAAGTTCCGAAATAACCCTGTGTGCAACCTGCAGCGGATCCATCCTTAGCAGAGGGTTAGGGAACCACAGCTGTTCATACAGACAGATCCTGAATAAGAGATGGCTGGTCACGGGGCTTGCGTGCTTTCCTGCATTTGGCCTTTTATGTTGTTTACTTCCTAGGAGCTAGAATCCCAGGAGATGAGAGGACGATCTCTTCGGTCCATTCTGCTGACCTCCCTTCCTTATGCCATTTGAGGTTTGTAATGTTGACTCATTAACACTCCTTTACTAGGATGGCTGAGCAGAGAGATACCCGTTTCTGCTTCCAGCCTTCTTAACACTGAAACTGAGAGCTTTCTGCTCCTCCATTCTTTTCACTGGAGTAACATCAAAAATTATTTCAAGCATTCCTAAATAAACTGAATGATGTCTTCCTAAACTGCTTTTGATCTGGAAATTTTCAAGGGTAAGAAAGTCTTTAAACATATGAAAACATGAACTGGGAGTGATTTAGATACTGTCTTGCGTAGCCCTCTCCTTCTGGTATAAATGAGGTCATTTTCTAGGAGGTGAAGTCATTATCTTAGTCATGTATGTTGTTGGCAGCAAGACTAGAACACAAGCCTAGTCCTGGGCTCTGTCTTTTTTATCATGACATGACATGTCTTTCACTTCCTGTGATCTTGATGATAAATAGGTGAGCTCTGGTGAAAAGACAGTAGCTCTTACTTCAGGGACCTTGGCAAATTTGAGCTCACTATTACCTCAGAAAAGAGGTTGTTGTTTAAAATCAAATGTAATTTCTAATGCCACGCTCAGTGAAATAATACCAAGGCTGTTTTTCATCACAAATGTGAAAACCTCACTACAACATGCTGGTGTATAATTTTTATTGATAAATGAAATCATATTGGATGAAATGTTATATAGTATGCATTAAAGTCGGTTGGTTGCTTTTTCTAATTTATGCTTTTTATATTTCTGGTTCCATATGCTGTGAAACCAAAGCTATTATTTTTGTCTCAATTTGATAACATAGTCCATATTGTAGGTGGTGGATAAGGAAATATTTCATCATTTACCTTAAATTTCTTGATTTTTTTTAAAGCTGTTTCCTCTCTTTCTTATCTGTCAGATATGAATAATACTATCAACTAGTACTTTCTGTAGGACTTACAGTTCTTTCTGCATATTACATAGGCTGTTTTTAATAGGCAAGACATAACCTACTTTTATTCAGCTTTTTCATAAATGTAGTAAATGTTATATAGTTTACAAGAAGAGATATTAAGGCTAAAGCATCTTGTTGGCATGATAACTATTGCCAAATCAAACATGGGAAGAGGAAGGATATGAATTCTAATTTCTTAGTTCCAGTAGTTGATTTGGATCAGATGTGATCAGCTCCCGGCAGCAAAGGGCTGAAATCCTTCTGATAATGAGACTGGTGATTTAGGAGTCAGATTGGGCTCATGAGTGAATATTATAATAGAGTCAGTGGTACAATGTCGGATATTTTTCAGACAGAATTGAAACTAAACTGCTGAGTCTGTATGGTTATTAAAATTCCCTAGGTGCTTTTTGCAAGATTATGAGTTTTTAGCCAGCGTCCTGGCCAAATGAGTAATTGCTCTGCCAGTCGCTCCAGCAATTTCATTTGTACGAGGTCATTGCATCCACTTCCTGAGCTAAACTGTCACATTAAGGGAGACTAGCCTCTTTGAGAGAGAGTGATCTCTTTAATTAATGAAATCATTTGCCCCCCTGCTTTGGGAAAAGAGAGAGTTCCTTAGCATCTATAAATTGGAGCTATAGTTTTTCTGTGTTTTTTTTCTTTCTTCTTATAAATCTTTGGGTTTTGGTTTAGACTTCTTTCTGTCCAGAAGGAAACACATGGTGTTGGTGTTGTGAATTTTCCCTACTGATTATATATATATATATATAAATATATATAAAATACACTATATATATATTTATATAGTGTGTATATGTATACACTGTATTTTTATATATTTATAAAAATATATAAAATATATACACTATATATAGTATACATATTTTCAAAATATTAGGATCTATATATATCTTAAGAGTATCTATATATAAATATATATAGATATAAGTATATATATAAATATATATAGATATAAGTATATATATAAATATATATTATATATATAAATATATATATAGTATATATACATACTATATATATTTCAAAATATTAAGAGATATCTATAAAATCTATTCATTTAACAACTAGTTAGCATTTATGACATATATGCAGCAAGATACTAGTCACAGATGAAAAAGCAATGAGCAGAATGTACAAAACTTGTGGTCTCCTGGAGTTTACATTTCTACTGAGGGGAGATAAAAGGACAAGTAACATAAATAAGTACACTATTAATATGATAGAAAATGGTCGGTGCTGTGTTTTGGGAGTTAGGCAGTGTGGGAATAGGGCATGCTGTTGCATTTTGAAATAAGTCACTGAGGGCCAACTGAGAAGGTGACTTTGAGCACAGTGCTTGCAGAGATGGTGAAGAAGGCCTTCACAGGCAGGGTCAAGGGGAGAAGCAAAGGCCCTGGGTCAGAATGTGCCTAGCAGGATTGAGGATTAGCCAGGGAGATTGTGTTCTGGAGAGGGTCAAGCAGATGAGTGATGAATTTTATATAGAGATGATTATTTCTGCGGTGTGAAAATACACTGTAGGGGAGCAAGGGAGCAAATGCCATGATGGTGTTAGGCCAGAGTAAAGGAGGTAAGTGCTTAGTTTGGGATTTATTCTGAATGAGAGCTTTTGGCATTTGCTGGCAGACTGGAAATTGGGAGTTGAGAATGGATGGTCAGTTACAGGGCTGAAGGTGTGACCTGTGGGTCTTGGCAGGCAGTTTTGTCTTTCGCATGCAGTTTTTGTTTGAAAGTCTTCAAGCAACTTGTTAATTGCCCTACTTTAGTAGCGGTGGACACATGAATTGATTGTGACAGTGAACGTATATAAGAGATACACATTGGTGATGGATTTTATTTTTCCTTTTTAATTATGATAAGAAATCAGAGGCTGAGGCGGGCAGGTCACGAGGTCAAGAGATCAAGACCATCCTGGCCAACATGGTGAAACCCTGTCTCTACTAAAAATACAAAAATTAGCTGGGTGTGGTGACACACGCCTGTAGTCCCAGCTACTTGGGAGGCTGAGGCAGGAGAATCGCTTGAACTTGAGAGGTGGAGGTTGCCGTGACCCGAGATCGCGCCACTGCACTCCAGCCTGGCGCCTGGTGACGGAGTGAGACTCTGTCTCAAAAAAAAGAAATCAATGCATGTGAGTAAATCAATAGAAGAGAAAAAAGCAAACATTGCATTGATTTGGAAGGATATAAATTATGCCTAGTAGAAGGCAGAGCTTTTTATTTATAGAGGAAGATGTACCAGAATAAAGAATTCCATTTAATAATAAATATAGCTAACGCATCTTGAGTGCTTACTAACTACTAGACGTGGAGGCAAGCCCTCAACATTTATCAATACCTTTAATTCTTACAGAAAACAGTTGAGCGAAATTAGCAGCATTATTCCTAATCTAAGGAGAATTTAAGCCACAAGGCTAAGGCCAGGTGGTTTTCAACAAAGGCAGTTGGCTCCACGGCACATGTCCTTAATCATTACAGTGCCTCTAATAGCCACTTTAATTTGTTCAAACTATAGCTCTAATTTGGCTAGGTGCTGAGCAGACTTGCTCAGTTTACAGTTTCATTTCTTAAATGTAGACAAGGCAACGAGAGTTCTTAAATACCTTGGAGTTTATTCTTACACTACATATTTGTTTTAAGGGAAAGCCTGGAAGTTTGGGATGAGGAAAAATCCATAGTGAAAAAGGCAGTGTGTGAAAATATGGCTTAGAGAAATTGGGTTTCAATCGTGATTTATTCACTTTTTAGTTACATGATCTTGACTTCACCACTTGACCCTTCTGAGCACTTAATTCTCTAATTTTTAAAATTTTTAAATTAAGAACTACTTCACAGAGACTTCTGGCAACATCCTTTGTCTGCTTAACAGACTTGAGTTTCTCTGTCCTTCTTGGCTAGCTAGACTGAGGTTTCTGAAAACAAATTGGATCAAGTGAAAAAAAAAGGTTTGATGCAAGGAGGCCAATAAAACACTCGGATATAGCTCTACAGGAGAACGTTTAAAGAGAGAGTTTGTGTGCATTTACTTATGTCAGTGTTTGTCAGAGTTGAAAGTGCATTCGAATCCTACCGTATCTTGTTAAAATGCAGATTATACATCGGTAGGCTTGGGGATGAGGCCTGAGATTCTGCATTTCTAATAATTTGATGAGATGCTGTTGTTGCTGGTCTGTGGACCACACTTTTATCAGCAAGGACTTATCAAAAGAGATTTCTAAAGAAGCACCATGGGAAGTTAGACTGAATAATATCAAGGTGGATACCAGTAAAACAGTTTAACAGAGAATCTCAGAGATGAAGTGAGCTACGTCATAGGTGTTAATTCCCTGCCCTGGGCTATATTTGCGTCAGTTCTGATCTGTGCTGTTGATATATTGATACACTGGGGGTTGAGCCAGACTTAAATTTTCTGTTACTTATTGGTAGGGGTTAACCTTAAACAGAAGTGAGTAAAGCATTTAAGCATTATTAGTTACATAGGTTCCTGGACTATAAGGCCACCAAGCACAGACGTTTTAAAGGGAATTCACTCACTGAAAAGATAATCAGATTAAATGAGTACTAATGCTCATTTTAACCGTGTGATAGGACTTTAAGTCACACATACTCCAGGCTCGAGTATGGTATCTGTGTAACACATATTACTAAGCAGAAATCCTAGAATTCCCTAAGGGTTTTAAGAGGAAATTATTCATTGTATTCATAATCATTCATATCCATTTGATTGGTCTCTAATCACAATATTGTAATTATACATATATAATTACAATACAATTATATTAATACATATGTAATTATAATGTAACATTGTAATTATACATTATCCATGTATATTATATACATATATTCTTTTAATATACTGTTAGTAGTATTTCTTTTATCTGTTTTAGGTCTCGTTGATTTGTGCATTTACTGTTTCTCAGAAGTTTTCAAAATTTAGCCTCTAAGTTACTAAGAAATGTAAATGGATAGTGCATGGTTATTGACAAAAATACATTCTTCTTTTCCCCTCAGTTTTCACACAGCTGTAGTGTTACTAGAAAAAAGTATCTATTTATGGGAATGTTTTTCTCTTCTCCTGTGGAATCTTAAAGGCTTATGTTGAAGTATTTCTAGAGCTGCCACCTGTTAAATTATAGTTATTCTATGCTTTGTAGATATTTTTTATCATGAAAGAAGATAAGCTAGAAAAATAAAGTACATTCGATGTTGGAAAATGTTATAGGCTTTCGAATCCTGTTTGCATTGAGCTCTTGGGCCCTCCTCCCCTGGCCAGCCTTCAGGAGGGCCTGTGAGCACAAAGGAATGGCATGTATTTATTCTTGTGTAAATAAGATCCTGTATGCTCTCCACTGAGAACATGCAGGCGGCCCTTTTATGGTCAACAAGGGGTTTTCCCTCTAGTCTTTAGGCAGACCACAGGGCTTAAGTGCTCAAGAGTGTATTTTTGATATCATCCATCAGAATGGTTTAATAATCTGCTTCCCTTTTATAAAATCCTAGAAATGGCTTTGTTATACTTGCTTTTATCCACTAATAGATCATTCAGGAAATTATGAAGATTTCCAAATAAAAAGTCAAAGTTCTTTTTTTTTATTTCTAAGTCGCCTCTGTTCCTGTTCAAATTTTAATGTATTAATATGCTCTTCTTGCAAAATAGACTCATCTTATTATTTTGATCCCAGATCTCAGCACATTCAGAATAGTTAGTATTCCTTCAAGGAATATGTGGTATCTTACTTTATCATGTAAGTAACTTCAAATTTTGTCTTTGATGAAGTCTCACAAATTCATATACCCAAAAGAAATTGTTAACAGGCCCGAAAGTTGACAGAAGGATAATGAGTGGTAGTGTTGGAAACAGCACTGAGCAAACACATTATTGGGTATTTTCTTTTGCCTTAGTATTTTAAAAAGTAGCAAATAATATAAACATTGATTACAATAACATTATTTTAAAACTGATGAATTCTGGAAAATGATAATGCCAAAGATAAACCACCTTCTTCCTCTCAGCACAATATTCCTGTGAAAGACGTTCGGATATTCAGCTCTAAAATAAATGTTCTTTCTTAAATTACAGAATAAAGTTCGTTAAGAGGCAATAACCTTTCATGGCTGTTGCCCCTCATCCTGTTCAGTTTCTCATTTGTAAGGGAGTATTTCGTTTTCAATCATTTTCTATAAATTGCTCAATTGCATGGGAAAAAAATGTTAAATAGCATTACTTTTTTTTTTTTTTTT
>NW_016107355.1:8488317-8515042 GCF_001604975.1 Cebus imitator
CTGGAGTGCAATGGTGTGATCTCGGCTCACTGCAATCTCCCCCTCCCAGGTTCAAGCAATTCTCCTGCCTCAGCCTCCCGAGAAGCTGGGATTACAGGCATGCACCACCACACCCAGCTAACTTTTGTATTTTTAGTAGAGACAGGGTTTCACCGTGTTGGTCAGGCTGGTCTTGAACTTCTGACCTCGTGATCCTCCCGACTAGGCCTCCCAAAGCGCTGGGATTACAGGCATGAACCACCATGCTCGGCCTAAATAGCATTACTTTTATACTGTATACGTTATTGAAGAACCCCCTTCATTATCTTTCACTTACCTTGCAGATCTCTATCTATACCTTCAGATTTCAGCTCAGTAACCACTGCATTAGTATGGTCTTTATTATTAACTCACAATTTAAGTGTACAAATACTTATCAAACACTAACTATGTGCTAAGCCATTGGTCTTTGTGGTCTCAAGACTCCCTTACCCCTGTGATGCCTGTTGAAGATGTCAAAGAACTTTGGTTTGCACGGATTGTATGTATTGACAGTTACCACATTAGAAATTAGAGCCGAGAAAGTTCAAACATATTTGTTATTCATTTAGAAGTAACAAGGATACACACATTAACATATTTTTTGAAAAAGTATTTTTCAAAGTAAAAACAGTGAGGACAGTGATATTGCTTTATAGTTTTGAAAATCTGTTTATGTCTGGGTTACTCAAAGACAGCTGAATTCTCACATCTGTCTCTACATTCAGTGATACCACACGTTATATATAGCCCGAGTAAAATTTGACTGTACACTTACAAGAAAATGGGAGTGAAATGGACCAAAAAAACCCCAAACTCTTGTTATGACTGTGCTTTAGATCTTACAGACCCACGAAAGGGCATTCTGGACAGAGACCCATAGATTCCCAGACCACGCTTTGAGAATCTTAGGCAATGGGTGTTGATTAGTGCACAAAGAGGCACAGATCTCTTCCTTTGAGTGCCTCTGTGTATTCTAATAGTATGAGGCGATTTCCCTTTTTAACAGTTTAATAATTTTCCCATGACAAAGTAGTCTCCAAAAAAGTTAAGGACTTGTTTTAGAATCTCACTCATTGTTTGACATTTCTGATCTCCATTATTAAACATTCATTGAGTAAATAGATAAAATCAACTGTTCAGACTGTTGAATATATATTTTATAATCTATATTTAGGGCATTTACTTCACTATTTAATAATACAGACAAGATCCCAAAATTTTAGAAAAGACTGGCTTAACTTTCTGGATTAAATACTGTGATTTTTGAACTTTTTCAGGATACTTTGAAATGTATAAGTACCTAGGAAGGAAAGGCCGATCTGAAATTGGAAAACAGTTGATTTGATGTAATAACTAGATAGTTTTCCATGTGGTTCCTTGACTTCAAATCAGTAGTTTCATTCTTTAAATATGTATTTTTAGTAATTCACATTGTTCAGCAATTAAAGGCTTTCATATGTGAGTAATCTATTTGAATTATTGTTGATTGCTTCACATATTCTGAGGAAATGAGAAAATCAGTTCTTTTTCCTTTGCATGTGATTCTGTGTAGGGAACAGTGCTTCTAGAAACTAGTGTTGCAGAGCAACTGCAATTGTTGACCAATTTCAATGACTTCCTTTCCAGTAAGCTTCTGTTAACTTTATGTATTGTAATCCCAGGTAGTTATATTTCTGCTTTTATGTTGCATTCTGTCAATGTGAAGCTGGTTGTAATCTTAACAGTTTTATATTATCTGAGTAGTATTTAAGGAGCAAGGCTTGTAGAGGAAGGATCAGAGTTAGGAATCAATTTATACTTCTTAGAAGGGGGTGTTAATTTAATTTCTGCTGAGGACACATGGATGTCAACTTGATTTTGAAGGCATTTTATGTAACAAGCCACAATTTAAATATAAAATGATTAAATATTTTTTGCATATATTTCATTTGTCTGATAATACAAGTCGATGTGAATTCCACATTGTCATTTAAATGAAAAATGTGTTTCCTTAAGTGTAAGATTTGTGTAGACTCATCTCTTCAAGCCCTCTTTTATGAGCCTAATTTTGTTTTTTAGGTTTATGAGAGAAAATCCAGTAAGTGAGAATAAGGCCTTGCTGATTATAGAATTTTCTTTCATGTAATGTTGAAATTGCTTGTTATTTCTTGTTTCTATATCTGACTCACCGACTTATTTTTCTGATGATGTCAGTATTACAAGTTTATGCACGTATTACTGTATAATATAAGGTAAGATAGTATTTGGAACCAGAAAAAGACATAACTTTAAAGCGATGCTCTAGTAACTATAGTAGAGCTTCAGGATGGAGCTTGGCATATCATTAAGCCTTAAAAATGATATGTAAATTAAATAGCCAAAGTTCTTTAGTTAATTAATAATAAAGGCCCAGCCTTTATTCATCTAATGGCTGAGAGAGAAGCCATTATATTGTTTGGTTGAATTCACAGACAATACAGAATCACAGATTCCAGTCCCAAGGAGGGCCGTATTCTGTACTGGTTTTGATATCTTGTTAATAGGAATTCTGATATGTGATGGGAATGTGGTTTTTACTTCAAGCCAACTCGGTTCTAAAATTTAAAATTACTATATCTATTTTAGTGCCTAGATTATTTTTCTAAGTATTGAACAATACAAAATAAATTGTATTTACTTTATTAACAGTTTACTTATTTATGATTTGGTGGTGCTATTATATAATATGTTCATTAAGAAAGCATTAAATATACAGATCATAGATAACTTTTAGGTTTTTTTCTTTTGAATGAAAGGCCTAAAATTTCCTTGCAAATGACCACTTTTAATATTTTCTTACACAGTGTTTTATAACTTTTTACATATGAATACTTATGTCTTTATTTTTTACAAACATGAAATTTTATATGTATCTTATTAAATGTGTTTTTTTAATCTGAGTTTTGTCAATTTTTAAAATATAAATATTTACATGTCATTGCCGTGGTTCCTACACTCTTTTAGATTATTCAATATTATAAAGAAATCTATGGAATATTTCTTTCCTCAAAAATGTATCTGTAAGAGAATATATAAAGTTTAGGGGTTTCTGGATCATGAATCTCTGATTAAGAACCATGAATTAAGTCATTAGTTATTAACTGCTTCATCGATTCCAACTTAAGTTGCACAACTGAAGTTTTATTTAATTAACACCTTATGATTAGATTCTAGGATTATTTTTAATTTATGTCTTAGAATCTACTGTACAGTGAACACCTTGGTATATACATACCTTTTTACCTAGCTTTCTATTTATTTAATTAGAATGACTTCCTAGAAGTTGAACAATTGGCTCAAAATTTTACCTATTTTCCTAGTAGGTTGTGTGTGTGTGTGCATATTAATATTAAACACATTATTAAAATTGAGAAGAAATTTTAGTCCCTGGTTTTGTGTCTCTCTCATTTCTTCATAATTTTCTAAAAAACTTTATCTTAGTTATTTTTCCTACCATGAATCAAGTTGCTACTGAAATAAATTTGCCTTTCAACCAATATTAGGATTGTATGGTAATAGTAAATGCAGGAAATTATTTAGAGATTTCAGACACTTTAAAAAGCATTTTTCTACCATGTTCAGATAGGTGAATATGACTCTTTTTTATTTATTTATTGAGACAGTGTTTTGCTTTGTTGCCCAGGTTAGAGTGCAGTAGCTCTTTCACAGCTCACTGCAGTGCCACGCTCCTGGGGCTCACGTGATCCTCGCACCTCAAGCCTCCTGAATAGCTGGGACTACATATTGCCACTGTGCCCAGATGATTTTTTTTGTATTCTTTGTAGAGATAAGGTTTCACTGTTTTGCCCATGCTGGTTTTGAACTCCTGGGATCAAGCCATTTGCCCTCCTTGGCCTCCCAAAGTGCTGGGATTACAGGTGAGCCACCATGCCTGGCCATCTCTTATTTTTAATTACTTAAGAAACTTCACTTAGAGTTTCATTATGGTGGTCTGTAGTGGAAGGATAACAGCATTTTATCCAGCTCTAGACAGAATTTTATGCATTCAAATTATTGAGAAACAAGGGTCGATGCTTTAAATGATGTTTCCAAGATTTTATTCTTGACCCATTCTGTTAGTATAAACTTTTTCTTCAGAAATGTCTTCTGTGATATGGCTTCAATAACCAGCTATTTATTGGTGAATTCAAATCTCTCTTTTCAGCACACACCTCACTTTTGACATTCACACTTATCTGTCCACATGCCTCAGGTGCTGTCTATGTGGATGTTCCCTTAGTGCTTTAATTTTGACATGTTCAAAACTGATCTTATTTCTCAACTCCCAAATTTAGTCCTGGTCATGAATTCCATTGCATAGAGCATAAGATTTTTCATTAAATTGTTCACATTAGAAACCTGATTCCCTCTTCTCCATTCCTATTTTTAAGTGTTTTCCAAGATGTGTTGTTTCTACTTCTAAGACATATCTTAAGCATTCCTTTTGGTCTCCTCTGCTGCTTAAAGGCATCATGATAGTATTCCCGATTACTGCAGTAACCTCTAATTTGTCATGCATCTACTCCATCCCATCCATCATGACTGCTGTCAGAAATGTCAGTCTTTTAAAATTTCTTCACAACTCTGTTTTGCATTTGGATAAAAGCCAGGTTCCTTAGCATGACTTTCAAATGTTTCCACTTTGTCCATTTGCCTTTCCTTGATTCTTCTCTAGAGTTTCTTCCATTCTCCACTCTTCATCTACCTCATGATCTAAAGACATGGAGAAAAACAGAAAGCTGAGCACTGGCATTGGTAGGTTACAGAGAAAGGGTGGAAACTGCTGTTACTGATATATCTATCTATCTATCTATCTATCTATCTATATATATATATATATGTATATATTTTGAGATAGATTCTCGCTCTGTTGCCCAGGCTGCAGTGCAGCAGTGCGATCTCAGCTCACTGCAACCTGTGCTTCCTGGGTTCAAGTGATTCTTCTACCTTAGCCTCCCAAGCCTCTAAAAATACCTGGCTAATTTTTGTATTTTTAGTAGAGACAGGGTTTCACCATGTAGGCCAGGCTGGACTTGAACTCCTGACCTCGTTCTCTGCCCGCCCGGCCTCCCAAAGTGCTGGAATTATAGGCATGAGCCACCGCGCCCGGCCTGTATTTTCCAAGAAAAAGTAATCATTTATTAAACCAACTAATTGTATTAGTTCCTCCCTCTCCCTTAGATAGGAATGAGTTGGGAGTTGGAGGCGTTGGGGAGGAGGGACCTGAAGTGTGGTAGAAATTCTCCTCTGAGGGTTTCCCATTTCTCACAATTCTGATCCGTTCTTGAGATGCAGTCGAGGTTTGAAGTTTGAATACTCGCTAGGGGAGCAAGTTCCACCTCAGGGTACCCGAAGAAAGATGCTTTTTGAAACTCATTCTTTTACAATGTTGGGCAGATACTGATTTTACTAAAAGACAGATCCAATTGTGATAGGAAATCATAGAGCCAGCAAGTAGAAGGGGATTTTTAGTATTATCTGACACCAACCAAAGAGAGTGCTAATTTATGTTTTAATATTAATCTCCAATGAATATAATAGGAAACGATACTGATTTGTAATTACACCTTCACATGTATTTTCTTTCTAGCAATTGTCAGCTTTTTTCCTCCCCATGACTCCTAAATAGTTTATAGTTTAAGATTTTACAAAATTTGTACTTGACATTTTAATTTTCTTGAGGGCAAGGACCTTTTATAATTATGTATTCGTGTTTAACATAAGATCTAGTATATACAGTACAGTCTCACTTTTCATGGTATTTATTTTCTGTAAAGCCATTGCAAACACTAAATTAATGAACACTGAACTGTTGCTGCTATGGCTCTTACAGGGTTAGGTTCCTGTGATTCCTGGTCACAACATATTCATCAGCCGATCAATACAAACCTTATTTTATGTGTGTTTCTGTATAAAGACATCTTATTTAATATATAGTCATGTGCTGCATAACCATGTTTTGGTCAATGATGGACCACATATATGACAATGGTCTCATCATATTATAATGGAACTGAAAGATTCCTATCCCCTAGTAAGGTTGTAGCTGTTGTAATGCTGTATTGCAGTGTGTTACTCACATGTTTGTGGTGATGCTGGTGGAAACACACCTCCTGCACTGCCAGCCCCATAAAAGTATAGGACATAACATTATGAACAGTGCATAATACTTGATAAAGATAATGAATAACTGTGTTACTGGTTTTTGTATTTGCTATAATATTTTTTGTTATTTTAGAGTATATTCCTAATACTTATATTTAAAAACTTAACTGTAAGACAGCCTCAGGTATGTTTTTAGGAGGGATTCCGGAAGAAGGCATTATCATTATAGGAGATAACAGCTCCATGCCTATTATTGCCCTGAAAACCTTCCAGAGGGACAAGATGTGAAGCAGAAGACAGTGATATTGATGGTCCTGATTCTGTGTAGGCTTAGGCTAATGGGTATGTTTGTGTCTTCAGTTTTTCATTAACAAAATCTAAAGGTAAAACAAAACAAACAATTTTAAAAGCAGAAACAAGCTTATAGAACACGGATATAAAGAAAAATACTTTGGCATAGCTGTGCAATGTGTATTTTAAGCTAAATGTTATTGTAAAAGAGTCAAAAAGTTAAAGAACTTAAAAAGTTTGTAAAGTAAAAAGTTATAGTAAGCGAAGGCTAATATATTATGGAAGAAAGTAAAATCTTTTATAAACACATTTAGTGTATCCTAAGCATACAGCACTTATAAATTCCACCAAAGTGTATAGTAATGTGCTATGCCTTCGCCTTCACTCACCACTCACTCACTGAGTCACTCAGAGCAACTCCCAGTGCTGCAAACTCTGTTCATGGTAAGAACGCTATACAGGTGTATCTTTGTGCTCTTTTAAATCTTTTATATTCTATTTTTGCTGTACCTTTTCTATGTTTAGATATGCAATACTTACCACTGTATTACAATTATCTGCAGTATTCAATGCAGCAATAGCCTTGACAGATTTGTAGCCTGGAGCAGTAGGCTGTGCTACGTAGCCTACGTGTGCAACAGGCCATACCATCTAGGTTTGTTTAAGCATACTCTATGATGTTAGCACAATGACAATATTGCCTAAAGACGCGTTTCTCGGAATATATCCCAGTTAAGTGACGCATGATTGTATATTGGTGATTCATTAACATTAAACTCGACACTCCATAATTCATGCCTGAAGGAAGCTTATCTAACACACATAATTTCTCTGTAAAGTCATGTATTAGTCCATTTCACACTGCTATCAATATAAAGAACTACCTGAGACTGGGTAATTTATAAGAAGGCAGAGCATATCTTTGCTCCACCTCAGCTGTGAACAGCATCACCTTGGGTGACTCAACGTTTTGTGCTGCTCTGTGTCTGTGCATGTCTGCCAATGACCACAAAATATGTGGTGTATTGATTTTGGGTTTTAAATTAATGTTAGCCAGTAGGTGAATTCACCAATTTGGAATCCACAAATAATAAGGATCTACTGTAGTAGGTTTGGATATTTTATTAAATGCATAAGCAGGATTTTATTTTACTTTATGACAACAATATAGAGCAAATAACTAGTGGTATCTACTGTGGGACTGCATTTTATTAGATTTCCTTAATCTAGGCCTTTAAAGAACCCTATGAATTAGCTGACTTTCTTGTACAGGTGAGGCAACCCAGATTTAGAGAAGGTGTGGAATTTGCCCAAGGTCTGGCAGGTAGGGAGTGGCAGAGACTAGATTCTCAACAGACAAGTCCACTGCCACTGGGTGACCATTATTAACTTTTATCTCATACCTTTTTTTTTTTTTTTTACTTCACTCTTTGAACACAAATAGAGTGTGTTGTTTCTGAGTTTATATTTCCTTTAACTACATAAAGTAAATATTAGGCTTGCTTTGATTGCTGAAAGTTAAACTCAAGTGTATTCATTTACAAAATTAAAAAAAAAATCTCTTAAAAGTATAAATTATGGGAAATGTGACAATGAATTTAACAGTCAGACTCCAGATCAAAACAGAGCACATTAAATGTTCTTAATAATAGATTAACTTAGCATTACATTAGTAAGTAAATATCCATCTCTTACCTCTTTTGTTTATATGTTTTCTAAAACTTTAAGCCATTTTTACCTCAGATCATATACTATAAATGTCATGGTTTTGCAGATGCTCTTTAAATGTTGCTGCAATATATTTCTTATGAGTAATGTATAGAACTATTTTCAAAAGAAAGATGATTTTAAAATAAAAAAAGATTAAAGTACATTCCACTACCTAAGTTTTCTGTTCAACACATGTAGTTAAAAAAAAAAAAAAAACAACTCCTATAAATGTAGTGTTTAAAATCCTTGCAAAGATATGTTCCACTGTAAGTATAAACCATAATTCTGAATAAATATCTCCACTTCAGTTTAAGAGGATAGTTAACATAGCAAATGTCTGGGTGGTCCCAAGGTTTCATGGAACTTGAGCATTCTAGGGAGTAGGGGCCGGTAAACTTAGTTTCTGATATTAACAGCCTTGCATTTGTCTATTGTCTTGGCCTTAGTTGTCCCAGCTCTAATAAACAGCTAAGGTGTGATGCTCTTGAAGATTACTGTGGGTCGTTTTTCATGGATAGTTATGAAAGAGAATCACTGTTGACCCATCTCCCCCACAGGCCAGCTCTGTGATTGTCAAGCGTTCCAAAGCACATGCAATAACCAAAAACGTGAATGCAATCCAGGGCAACTTAAGCTTTCATGGATCTTTGCCTATAATTTAAGTTTCCTTCCCAGTAGAAATATAATACTCTTTGTCCTGTAGCTTGGAGGCAGTCTTAACAATCTTTTTATTGTCACTGTTCAGTTATCTTTTCAGAAGCTCTACATTAGCCTTCGGAAGGTAAGCCAAAAAAGTTTTAATAACAGGAAATACTTGCCATTTTACCCATAATACAAAAGAATTCAGGTTTATCAGTTTCCAGTTTTGAAGGTCAGGATTCTAAGGCTGTCACGTCTTTTGCTTTCACAAGTTTTGTCAGTTTTGTCTATTCAGAATGATTTTGCTGCATTCCACACTTGGCTGGCTGTCCCCCATGCCCTCAGCCCTACCCCCAGCAATAGGTAGCAGGGAAAAGAAGTTAAAATACGGTTTTGGGATTACTGGGCAGGGAAATTAAAACCAGTAAGATGATAAGGGAAAGCAAGTGAGGTTGAATTTCATGTATATACCTAGATTTATACATTTCAAACCTAGGTTCTTTTTTTAAAAAACACATTTATTTATTTGGAGACAGAGTTTCACTCTGCTGCCCAGGTTGGAGTGCAGTGGTGCGACCTTGGCCCACAACTTCTGCCTTCTAGGTTCAAGCAATCCTCCTGCCTCAACCTCCTGAGTAGCTGGGATTACAGACATGCACCACCACGCCTGGATAATTTTTGTATTTTCAGTAGGGATGGGGTTTCACCATGTTGGCCAGGCTAGTCTTCAATTCCTGACCTCAGTTGATCTGCCCACCTCCTCCTCCTAAACAGCTGGGATTATAGGCATAAGGCACAGCCCCCAGCCTAAATCTAGATTCTAAATAATTGTCTTGAGTATAAGGAGTCTCAGCTTTATAATAGGATTTCTTTTCATTTTACAATTACATAGTTGTGGAAATACCTTATTTAATAAAATGCCTTTTAAGATAGTACAAACAATTCATTTTCCACATTGGTCCCCGCAAAAAATGTGATATTAGGATTTGCTATCCTACCAATCCTACAGACTGATTAAGCTCAAAAATCTTATTGCAGTCTTTTGATATTCTTTCAGTTCCTCAGATTTGATGATTTTTGCCCGATTTTATACATGCTTTTCCCATTGCCCAAGATTTTTTTTTTACACAGGTCTGCCTGGAAAAATCATATAGCAATAAGGACAAACAATATAGGATTTTCTGAATTAAATCTACTTTTGAACAAAATTGTTTCTTAAATGCAGATTTCTTAAAATCTGCATACAATGTATGCGAGTTACCCATTCACCCAATGGCATATTGGGGAGATGAAAATTAAAGTATGCTTTTAAGAAGTTAGAAACATGTGAGTCTAATGACAAATCAATCTAGTTAGTCAACCAGTTCATTTAGTTTAAATCCAAAATTGACTGGCAACCCATTTGGTGGTGTACCATCTGGCATATCACCATATGTGACCCAAAGATTTTTTTTTTTTTTTTTAACATTTCTACTTGTGTGGGCCTTTGAGCAGGGCTGCACACTTCTCAGGACGCTGCAAGTTCTGGCTGTCAACACAGACATCTTGAAAGGACCATTTGAAAGTAGGAGAGGTAACTTGTGAAATAGAAGATTTAAGAATGTTATCAACTATTTCTAATATCCATAAGTCACTAAAGGATAAAGAACCAGAGAATATTTTCCATTCTACTCTGCATATAGATCGAGCCCTAGCTCCCTCTTTTCTTATCAGCTGATCTGATTTAACCCTTACTGAACAGTAAATCATTCACTGAAGGAAGAAGAGGGGAAGAGGAAAGACTTTGTCTGTTCGGATAACTCTTTTGTGTTTTGGTGCATTCCGGAAGGCTGTAAGAAGAGAGATTTCATGTGCAGATGAGATAGAGCAAAACGAGTTTTTGTTTTTTTAAACAGAGCGTACTTCTGTTATTTTATTGGCCTTTTTTTTTGCTGTGAATGTTGATTTTATGAGCTATGAAAATAGTCGTTATAAGGTATGCTACTTTTCTCCCCTTTATTTCCTTTCTCTTTTCTTCCAACTAATATCTCACATAGATAGTTTGGGATATAGAATGCATTTTTCTTCCGTGATTTCTCATGTTTGAATAGACGCTGATAAAATTTCTTTACCAGTATGTAGATACTTGACTATTGGATTAAGACATTGTAGTACTTTTATTACTGTTGCTTCATTTCCATAAAAGTTGACTGATTTGTATATTGTATCTTCTTGCTGATTGCCGTTTTGCACAATTTTTCTTTTAAAACTGTTCCCAAATTGAGGACTCAGTCTATTTCAGCGTAAATAGCAGGGATATTACTGCTTCTTTGACTATTGCTCCCAGCTGACCCTCCTACCCTCCCAATGGTTACATTGCCCCTTATAGATTCATGTATAGCGATTGTTTCTACGTATTCCTGCTATTTGGAAGAGTTCGTGCATACTCTTTACCATTTCTTTGCCCGTTGTATATTTCGCTTGACTCCCTTGTACATACAATTATGTATTGTTAACAGACAGTTATCTTAAGAACCACCATCATAGAGATAAACAGTCCTTCTGTAACTATAAACTTTATTCTTAGGATAGCCAGTATGAGAAAAAGTGGAATCTTTTGCAAGCAATGTTTTCTGAAAGTCTATTATGGTTAAATTCTGTTATTCTGGAGTTGTATACTAAACCATCTTTAACACCATAAAAGGATGTTTCTCATAAGCTCTTAAAAATGATGGAAAGAAACTGAACCAATGGATTTAAATTCAAGGATATCTAAAGAGAAGTGTAGAGCATGGATTGGGGTGCAATATCTCTTTAGGATCTATGCATCTGCCAATCCCTCCATTTGCCATTCAGACCTCAGCCATTTTTCCTAGCAGCAAGTCCCCTGGTACTTTACTGTGTAGCCAGCTATTCTCAGCCTGTGTTTCATCTTCACCTTACCCAGCCCAGGTCTTTTTCGTTTCTTTTATCCTGATGCAGTAACCAGTAATTCCAAGGTTACAGATCCAAGTGCAATGCATGAATTTTCAATCTTTAAGGTTAAAATCAGATAGACTGGGGTGGGAGGATCTCTTGAGCTCAGGAGTTCAAGACCAGCCTGGGCATCATAGCAAGACTCATCTCTTATAAAAAATCAGATGGTTGGATAGATGAATGGGTGCTATTAAATGACTCACTGATATGGTTTAGCTCTGTGTCCCCACTCAAATCTCATCTCCCATAACTCTCACGTGTTGTGAGAGGGACCTGGTGGGAGGTAATTTAAATCATGGGGCAGTTTCCCCTATACTGTCCTTGTGGTAGTGAATAAATGTCATGAGATCTGATGGCTTTATCAGGGGTTTCTGCTTTTGCATCTTCCTCATTTTTCCCTTGCCGCCACCATGTAACAAGTGCCATTTGCCTTCCACCACGATTCTGACTCCTCCACAGCCATGTGGAACTGTAAGTCCAGTTAAACCTCTTTTTCTTCCCAGTTTCAGATATGTCTTCATCAGCAGCATGAAAATGGACTAATAGAGTAAATTGGTACCAGTAGAGTAGGGTGCTGCTGAAAAGATACCCAAAAATGTGCAAGTAACTTTGGAACTGGGTAACAGGCAGAGTTTGGAACAGTTTGGAGGGCTTAGAAGAAGAAAAGAAAATGGGGGAAAGTTTGGAACTCCCTAGAGACTTATTGAATGGCTTTGGCCAAAATGCTGATAATGAAATGGACACTAAAGTCCAGGCTGAGCTTGTCTCAGATGGAGATGAGGAATTTGTTGGGAACTGGAGCAAAGGTGACTATTGTTATGTTTTAGCAAAGAGAATGGCAGCATTTTGCCCCTGACTTAGAGTGTGGAACGTTGAACTTAAGAGAGGTGATTCAGGGTGTCTGGCAGAAGAAATTTCTAAGCAGCAAAGCATTCAAGAGGTGACTTGGGTGCTGTTAAAAGCACTCTATTGGCTGGGCATGGTGGCTTACACCTGTAATCCCAGCACTATGGGAGGCCGAGGCAGGCAGATAACCTGAAGTCAGGAGTTCGAGATCAGCCTGGCCAACATGGTGAAACCCCATCTCTACTGAAAATACAAAAATTAGCTGAGTGTGATGGCACATGCTTGTAATCTCAGCTACTTGGGAGGTTGAGGCAGGAGAATCACTTGAACCAGGAAGACAAAGGTTGCAATGAACTGAGATCATGCCACTGCACTCCAGCCTGGGTGACAGAGTGAGACTTCATCTCAAAAAAAAAACAAACAAACAAAAAAAAACTTCCATTTTAAAAGGAAAACAGGGCATAAAAGTTCTGAAAATTTGCAGCCTGACAATGCAGTAGAAAAGAAAATAAACATTTTTGAGGAAGAATTCAAGCTGGCTGTAGAAATTTGCATAAGTGCCAAGGAGACAATGTTAACCCCAGGACAATGGGAAAAATGTCTCCAGGGCATGTCGTAGGTCTTCGTGGTAGCCCCTCCCATCACAGACCTAGAAGCCTAGGAGGAAAGAATGGTTTCATGGGCTGGGCCCATGCTGTTTGCGCAGCCTAGGGACTTGGTGCCCTGCTTCCCAGCTGCTCTAGCTGTTGCTAAAAGGGGCTGAGGTACGGCTTGTCCCATGGTTTCAGAAGGTGCAAGCCCCACCTTGGCAGCTTCCACATGGCGTTGAGCTTGCTGGTGTGCAGAAGCCAAAAGTTGTGGTTTGGGAACCTCCACCTGGATTTTAGAAGATGTATGGAAACACCTGGATGCCCAGGCAGAAGTTTGCTGCAGGGGCGGGGTTCTCCTGGAGAACCTTTGCTGGGCAGTGCAGAAGGGAAATGTGGGGTCAGAGCCCTCACAAAGAGTCCCTACTGGGGCACCACCTAGTGGAGCGGTGAGAAGAGGGCCACCATTCTCCAGACCCCAAAATGCTAGAACCTCTGACAGCTTACACCTTGTGCCTGGTAAAGCCAAAGACACTTAATGCCAGCCCATGAAAGCAGCCGGTAAGGGGGCTGTACTCTGCAAAGCCACAGGGGCAGAGCTGTGCAAGACCATGGAAACCTACCTCTTACATCAGCATGACCTGGATGTGAGACATGGAATTAAAGGAAATCATTTTGGAGCTTTAAAATTTGACTGCCCTTGTGGATTTTGGACTTGCATGGGGTTTGTACCCCTTTGTTTTGGCCAATTTCCCCCATTTGGAGTTTTGTTCCAAATGTTGCTGGACTGCAATATTTGGCATGAAAACAGGAGTGCCTCTCCTCACTTAGGTCTGAAGGAAGAGGTCCCAGGGAAAAGGCTTGAGGGTCAAGCCCTTCTCTACCCAGCACTTCCCTGCCCTACTCCTGTATCACTTTTATGGTTTTGTCAAGTGAAGGAATCTCTTTTCCCTGAGTTTTCATGGTTCTATCATGGTCAGTCTTTAACCTTTAAGGGTCATTAAGATCCTAAGCACCTAGGAATGGGGATTCATATATGATATGTCATTAATTTCCCACAGCCTTCAGCATAATGCTATAAATTGATTTGATATTAAATAAGTATTCATTGAGTGAATGAACAAAAGAATGAATTAGCTGTAGTGATTACTGTCACACAATATAAGATTATTGACATTACTGTAGTCTTTGGATCATCCCTCTCTCTTATTTTTTTTTTTTTTAAGACGAGTTTTACTTTCATCCAGGCTGGAGTGCAGTGGTGTGATCATAGTTCTCTGCAACCTTGACCTTCCCAGGCTCAGATGATCCTCCCACTTCAACCTCCCGAGTAGTTGGGACTATAGGAATGTACCACCACATCTGGCTAATTATTGTATTTTTTGTAGAGACAGGGTTTTACCCTATTGCCCAGGCTGGTCTCAAACTCCTGGGCTTAGGCAATCTACCTGCTTCGACCTCCCAAAGCATTGGGATTACAGGCATGAGCCCTCAGCCCAGCCCCTCTCATTTTTCATATGTGATACTGCCTCTAGGATACTTCATCCAATCTTTTGCCTTCAAATACTATATGTATGTAGATGACTCCCATGTATGTATATCTAGAGTTTCTCTCTAATTCCAATCCTGTATAATTATCTATCTGCAGAGATCTCATACATGTCTTAATTTCAACATGAGCAAAACAAACTTCATTTTCTTTCCTCAAATGCATTTTCCCCTACTCTTCTTCCTTCTTAAAGATACCCGCCAGTACCATGTGCAAAGTTGCTAATGAAGAAAGTCTCAATGGTTCTGTATCCGCCCTGATTGGATCCCAGTTCATCAAACAAGCCAGTGAACTTCCTTCATGTTGACTACCGCCACCACTGTTCTACCACACTAGCATCCTGAATTGCTTTCTTTCACTAATGATTGCCACTATTCACTTGGACCAGAGTAGTCTTTTAAAAAATGCACATAATAGCCTGTCAAGCTAATTATAACCTGGTTTCTGGAGCCTTTTGTGATCTGGCTTTTACCTGCTTTCTGGCAAGATTATATACTAGTTTCCTCCTTTGCCCATACAGTTCTGGCCAACTGACTCTTCCTAACCGTAAGCACATGGAGCTCCAGTTGTCTGGCAATATTTTCAGTCCCTCCTCGTCTGATGATTTTTTTCAGTATGGAATCTCTTCTCTCTGATCCTTGTTGCCATTTAGATTCAGCATAAAGTTCTCCTCCTTCCTGAAGCCTCCTGTAGATCCAGCCCTTGGTGCTGCCCTGACTCTCACTGTGTGAGGGCAGCAGCCAGCACCTGTATTTCTTGGCCTGCAGCAGCCAGCACCTGTATTTCTTGGCCTGCATCTTGTCTCTTCCTGGCTTGAGCCTCCTTTTGCTGTCCAGCAGAGTAGACTTACTGGGGAATCTTTCTCCCCTTTTAGTTCTGAACTAGTGACCAATAGTATTTGGTGTATAACTCTCCCAAAGCTTCCCCACCCCTTAGATGCATAGCTCAGAAGTATGTCCCAGAATCTTCTCAGTGGGATTTACTGAAGTCGCTCACAGTGGTAGTTGTTCATGATAAGGGACCCTTTGCTGGTTACTTCATTTCATTGCCCTGGTTTTTCTGACTGATGTTTCTTCCACCTCCCTAATAAACTTTTTGCATTTTAATCTTGTCGCAAGATCTAATTCTAAGGGAATCAAAATTCAGACACCTTCTGTGACCACCAAAGGAGCTACCTTGTCGTTTTCACATCACACCATTTTAATCTGCATGACTCTTACCACAAATATTTCCCTCGTTATTTTAGATACAATTTATTTATTTAAATTTTTCCCCCTACTGGATTTTAAGAACTAGGAAAGCAGGGTATTTTTCTTAATTTAGGGTACCCAATAACTAAAAGAGTGCCTTACATATTACAGGTGTTCAAGAAATGATTGATGAATAAGTGGGTAAATGATTTTACACAGAATAAAAGGGTCTGATTTCAAGAAAACAGATTATAGGTTGAAACTGTTCAGCTACCCATGAATAAACACTTGACTGTGCCAATGAAATTTTAACTTTTATATGGAGTGCTTAGCAAAGAGTGAAAATCCTTAGCTATTCATTTGGCCAACATATATTGAGCAGCTCCTCTGTGGATTTTAGGCTAGGCTGCTTGGCTGGGGTGGCATATTAAGCAGGGCTTTAAATGAATAAAGAATAATATTTGAACTGATGTAGCTAGTTAGAAGAGGGGCCATTTATTTTCAAGAGCAGACATCAGCAATTCCCAATGGCAGTCTTTTTCTCTATGTCTTGCCCCGCCACACACAGTTGTCTTCCCAGTGGTGGCTCTGATTTCTGCCTTTTTGTCTTCTGTCTTTTTCAGCACTATGAGCTGCATACGTGCAAGAACTGATTTTTTTTTTTTTTCTTTTTTTGAGTCGGAGTCTCACTCTGTCACCCAGGCTGCAGTGCAGTGGTGCACGATCTCGGCTCACTGCAACCTCCGCTTCCTGGGTTCAAACGATTCATCTGCATCAGCCTCCCAAATAGCTGGGATTACAATCACCCGCCACCACGCCCAGCTAATTTTTGTATATATATATTTTTTTTTTGGTAGAGATGGGGTTTTACCATGTCGGCCAGACTGGTCTCGAACTCCTGACCTCAGGTGATCTGCCCCACTTGGCCTCCCAAAGTGCTGGGATTACAGGCATGAGCCACCATGCCCAGCTGAGCTAGTTCTCTTGAGTTACTTCTTTTAAGGTGCAAAGGCTGGATGTGAATGATGGAAAAGAAGCAGTTATGCTGGCACTGGAAGCAAGCAGGTCTAGACAGGGGGAGATAGGAAGCACCAAGGCTCTGAGTGAGTAACAGGCCAGCCTGAAGGACTCGGTGGCTGCTGGGGGGGATCCAGTGGGGCAGAGTGGGTCAGCTGGAGAGGTTAGAAAGGGGCCTCATTCTGCAGGACAGCTTTGCAGGTCATGAAGAGCAGTTTGGTCTATATGCTGAAAAGATTCTGGAAGATTTTGCAGGGAAATAAAGCAATCTGATTTTTAAAAAGATAATCGGCCGGGTGCGGTGGCTCAAGCCTGTAATCCCAGCACTTTGGGAGGCCGAGGCGGGTGGATCACGAGGTCAAGAGATCGAGACCATCCTGGTCAACATGGTGAAACTCCCATCTCTACTAAAAATACAAAAATTAGCTGGGCATGGTGGCGCACGCCTGTAGTCCCAGCTACTCGGGAGGCTGAGGCAGGAGAATTGCTTGAACCCAGGAGACGGAGGTTGCGGTGAGCTGAGATCGCGCCATTGCACTCCAGCCTGGGTAACAAGAGTGAAACTCCGTCTCAAAAAATAAATAAATAAATAAATAAAATAAAAATAAAAAGATAATCTGGCTTTTGTAGAGACTATATAACATATGGGCAAGCATAAAAAATCTAGAGTAAAGGGGTCAATTAGGAAGTGATTAAGTAATTTAGGAAGAGAAGGTGATGACTTGTGTCAGGGCAGTAGCGGTCAGGGTGACTGGACTTGCTTGGCACTTTTCTTCCTGTCAGAGTAACTGTGATGTATCCTTCTTCACAGTCTCATCCATTCTTTGTTTTTGTCTTTTTTAATGCAACTTCCCAGTACTCCTCTGCTTCCCCAATCTCTTCACTGGCTCATGTGGAACAACCCCCACAACCCAACAGCATCCCATGAAGATTTAAGCTCTGTTTACCATCATCTTCTGTGAATATTGCCTCCATCTTTTTGTATTAATTCACCTGCTTCTATTGCAGTTCATTCTCCCACCTCTCTAAAGGTAAACTGACAATCAGTTACAAATGCCTGAGGATACTTTCTACCTTCCTGAAAACCGTGAGTCTTTGGAAGTCTGTGCCATTTTGTCATACTAGCCAGCACTCTGCGCTTCGTCTTGATGTCACTGTAGCACTTATCACACCATATGTTAATTGTGTGCTACTTTGTAATGTAGTATATTAAAATGTGTAAGATGGAGCTGGGTACGTTTTGTCCCGGATTGTATTCTCAACACCTGCTATAGTACTTAGCATATGTTAGCCATTGAATGAATAAATGAATGAATGTTTCCAGTTTTGGGAGGAGGAGGTTATAGAACAAAAGATTCTGTCCTTCCCAATTCAGTGCAGATGAACAGTGTTTAGCTGAATGCATACTTAGTGCAGGAACTGAAGTAGGAAGCAGATACACACACTCTCTCTCTCTCTCTCTCTGTCTCTTTCTCTCTCTCTCTCTGCTATGAATCCCTGTGAGATAGGTACAACACTGCAGGACCCTGTCTTCTTTGCTCCTTACAATATATTTATAAATATCCCTCATTGCACCGATTTTCATTTTCTGATTTCTCACTTGGCTAAAGCTCCCTGAAGGGTGGGTTGGGCCACGTTCATCACAATTCTTTCCATACCTAATATTTGCACAATTAAGCAGTATATTACTTCGATCACTACACTAGGAGTATAAAATACTTTGTGTGTGTGTGTGTGTGTGTGTGTGTGGTCAGTGTGAATAAGTGTGGGAATAACTGCTGAGGAGGGAAGAGCATTGACAAGGCAGCTTGTGTGTGGGGCAAATATCGACTAAGGAAATAAATATAGTAGAAATAGTTAATGTGTGTTTGTTTGGACATCACTTTTCTTCTTTTATGCAATGGGAGGATTGAACTAGATGAACGCAAAAGGTTCTTCTGGTTCTAATAGACCATGATTTTTGCTCAGAGTGGCAATATTACTCAGCTAAGCGCTTCACTGTAAAGACATCATACTGAAAACATATTTCTGCCTCTAGGCTCGATCACCGAGGGGAAAAACAGCCATCCAGCATTTGTCTTTCTTATCAACCCTCTCTCTTCTCATTCTGCTTTTTTTGTTTTGTTTTGTTTCCTTTTCTTTCTCCTTCTCTTCCTCCTTTTAGTAAACTCACAGTCACCAGATTCTCTGGATGTCTGGAATCACCTTCTCTTAATAACCAAGTACATCCCATCTCATTTGTAATGGGAAGTTCAGCACCACTCTCAGTATTTTTGAGGTGGGGGTGTGGGTACTTTTTCTCTAATTATCTGTTGTTCTGAATACATTGATCTGATTATACCTTGATTAGATTCTGATCACCACTCCCCTCCCTGCCATCCTTAATTCTGTAGCTTTGTTTCATGTATGTGGCAGTTCCTTTCTTTTCTATTGGCACAAAGCATTTATAGATTATAGACCTTAATTGCAGTCTTAGGGATAAACAAGGAGAACACTTAGCACAGCATAGGAAGAAAACAACTTAAAATTGTTTAGGAATCTTAAAATTTTTTGATTGCTCCCTTATAGAGACTGTCTTATTGGTTGTCTTACTCTTCTGGTCCAGCTTCTAGTCATGTTCATAGCATTCGAGAGGTTCATTCCCAGTTGCTGTCCATTTTCCATCCCTACTTCTACCTGTCTTCCCAGAATTACAAATTTTTGTTACCTTGTTATGCAGTGAAATTTAACTTTCAGTCTGTAACAACTAGGCTCCAACCTACCTTGGCATATACAAAACTGTTCATTGTATTTCCCAGGCAAAAGAACCATCTACCAAACCATGTACTTTTAGAACCAGAAAAGAGGAGGGAAAGGTTGGCAATTATAGTTTTTATTTATTAATAGTTATGCCTGAGAATCTGCCAGAGCAGATTCTCAGGCATAACTATTCCCAACCCACAGACAAACTGCAGAGTGTGTGTGTGTGTGTGTGTGTGTGTGTGTGTGTGTGTGTGTGTGTGTGTTTCTTTTCCTGTTAAGCTTTTCTAAACCAGAATTTTTATATTCTCAAAATACCCTTTCTTAGATCACTTTTTTTCTTTTAATTGGAGACATCTGCTATTTCAGTTATTTAAAAATTACCTTGAAACTAAAGACATTTTATTGAGGCCGTGCAGAGTTTTGGAGAGAGGATGGACTTTGGAGGCAGGCTCATCTTTGGTTACACCCCTGTTTACCATTTGTAGTATTTGGTCTGTAGTCTCAATGCCTTCATCTGTAGAAATTTTGGTATTAACGACCACCTCACAGAGTTGTTAAATGGACAAAATAAGACAGTGTTTAGGCATGGGTCATTTTTCTATGTAATGCATTTCTTAGATGTAATAACAACTCAAAACAACAAGTTGATGATAGGCTTTGTGTTTGTACATTTTGTGTTGCTATAAAGGAACACTGGAGACTGAGTAATTTAGAAAAAAAAGGGGTTTATTTGGCTCACAATTCTACAGACTGCACATGCATGGTGCTGGTATCTGCTCAGCTTCTGGTGAGGCCTTCAGGAAGTTTAAATTCATGAATTATGGTGAAAGGAGAAAGGGAAGTAGGCATGTCACATGGTGAGAGGGCAGAGAGATGGAGAGGAGGAGGTGCCAGGTTCTTTTTGACCTAACATGAACTCATAGAGTGAGGACTCACTCATTACTGGAGGGAAGGCACCAATCCATGCATGAGGGAACCACCCTCATGACCCAAATCCTTCCCACGAGGCCACACTTCCAACATTGGGGATCACATTTCAACATGAGATTTGGGGGGACAGATATACAAACTGGATCAGACTTGTATGTGAATAAGGACAGCTCTGTTCCTAGAGTGCCAAAATGTTTTGAATTTACTGTTATGTTTCATGCAGGTAACTATCTAAGTTATTATTGTCTTGTCGCTATCCAGATGACTCCAGGAAGTCATAGTGGATGTGAGTTACTTCAGGGGCAGGCAGCTTTTCTGTGTCCACATCCCCAGAGACGCTAAGGACATCTAGGTGAGCCTTCGCTCTGGTCCTCAGCTTCTTGTATCCTATGTGCTGGACAAAACCCAGGTAGGCAATTGCTTGAAGGATATAGAAAATCTGATAAGCAGGTCTGATAAAGAGGATGATGAAGATAAATAGGATACAATGCATGTGAGTTAATTGAACCAGACCGTCACGGGGCTCTCTGGTTTCGTTCCCTAGTGTAACTCTCCCTCTTCAGTGGGGAGTATCAGAAGACTTTCAAATAAGATCTTTGGACCGCCCCATTTCTGTATCACCAAATTCTCTACTCAAATTAAGATTATGAATTTGAGGGTCATTTAGGAAAGTTAGGGATCACCTGTATGTAAATAAAGCACATGCATTCTCCTGTATTCAGTTTTCAGATTTTTTAAAATTATGCTAAGATCAGTGATAAAACATGATTTTTAAATAATTACTTTTGTACCAACCTAAATAGATCCAGATCCAAAACAAAATACACTTAAGCATGCATCTAAAATTCAAAAAAGCATTTTTCCTTATTAATGTAATTTAATTTGATCTGAAAACGAATTTAAAAGTCTTCTGAATGTTAAAACAGATAAGTGGCTTACAGTATGAATCTACTTGAACAACTAGTGAAAATAAAAGATTGTTATTTATAGTTTGTACAAAGTTGTCTTTCAGAATCCTGGAAGTTTGAAAGCTAAAAACTTTGCATATTAGCAAATTCTTCCATTGAGTGTAACTCATGTACACTAGGGAGGTTAAAGTTGGATTAAATTAATTTGTTTAAAGTTTTGCAAAGTAAACATTTTAACTAACCCAGAAGACAATGAATGGTGGGTACAATGGAAAAGTGTAAGAGGCCAAATCTAACATATTGATTCTATAATCTGTCTAATAAAATGAGTGCCTCAGTCACTGTTCAGTTCCAAGGATGAGTCCCATGTGGGGATTATTTTTCTGTAACTAGATTTTACTTACTGGTAAGGCTGTGGCTCTGTGACAGGGAAAGGTTTTAACACAGTGGGAACTCAAACATATAATAACCAAGACAAACTTGTATCCTTGAGAGGGCGATAGCTGGAAAAAGTCCATCTGCCATATCTCAAAAGTTCGTAAAGGCAAAGAAAAATGTCCCATAAAACTATGAATACATTTTCTAGGGCTGTGCTTGGGATGGTCTTGCCATAGGTGATAAAATGTGAAAAGTGACATTTGGAAAGGTTTCTAGTACTATTTCTCCCCAAAGAATCATGTGATCAGTTCCCCAGTGGGTTAAGTGACGAATATTATTTAAAATTCAACCTTGAAGCCCATCTGTCAAGACTGGTTTCTTATTAGGCCCATACCATACGTTGGTTTTAGGGTCATGAAAACTTCCTGGAGTTTTCCTTTTTTTCTTTTAATTTGGGAGGCTATCTGTTACACATTGAGGATGCAAGTTTTCATTTAATCAAATTGGTTGGTAGAGAGTTTATGGGGCTATTGAGCTAAGGGCAGTTGATTCACAGAAGCTGTGGCTTTTGCAGTTATTTATGTTAGCCAAGTAATTTACCTTCTTTAGTATCAGTTTAGCATCCTGGGATTTTAATTATTGCAAAAGACTTAGATTTTGGGATAGGTTTTAGTCATTTTAGGACATAGTAGCTGTTTTTTATCTTTTGGTCAGTAGCGGTTAGAAAACCTGTTTCCAGAGCGTACCAAAATAATGTGCCACCCCAAAGGCTCAGCAGCTGTAAGTGTGGGTAAGTGAAGTCCTATTGACAGTACGGATGTTCAGAGAGAATAGAACGTTCTGCCTGATGGGCAGAAGTGGCCATGGGTAGGGAACCACTGTCAGCTGTTTCTGACAGCGAGGCAGCAGCATGAAGAGCTTGATGTGTCCCTGATTTATTTTGAAGGTATGACCCATCAGTAAACCAGACAGGCTCAGCATTTAGAATGGGGGGTTTCTGTAGTACCTATCTAGGGGCTAGAAACGTATGTGACATCTTGTCAGAAGGCAGCAATAAGGTGTCTGGGTTTAAAGAGTTGTGGAAAGCAATAGTTACCTTAGAAGGTCTTGCAAGAACTGAGTCTGCTAGCAGAGATGCTGAGTATGAAAAGAGTTGAGTAAGACTTTAACAGGGTGAAGGACAGAAACAACTAATGGATAGCCCACAATTAACTCTTCAATTGCCTTTAAGAAATTTGCAGTGGCTGCGATGGCTTGCATACAAGGCGAGAGGCCCTTTTGTAACACGGTCTAACTGTTTGGCTGTAAATATCTTAAAGGTCTCTGATGGTCTCTCCGCTTTTGGGTAAGAACCCCTGAGACCTTAGAATTTTGTTCATGAATGAAATAGGAGAAAGGAAGATTATAATTAGGACACCCTAGTTATATCAGCAGTGGGTTCAAGAAGACTCTTCTTAATAGTCCCAAAAGAAGAGTAGGATTCTTTCATCCATTGTAGAGGTTTGAGGTGTTCAGCATTTTAGAAGGGAATATAGAGGCTGAGCTATCACGGAGAAATTTGGGGTTCAACGTCTACAGTATCCAGGAAACCACAGAATTTTCTTTTGTTCATGGGGGCAGGAAAAGCCTTTTCTTCTATCAAGCAAAAGACTGTCCTGAAATTAGCTGTCTTAAATACTTAACTGGTGAGAGAATTACAGCTTTTCCTATAAAACTTGTGTGTGTGTGTGTGTGTGTGCGTGTGTTTAATTTTTATTAAAACAGAGTCTCACATTGTTGCCCAGACTGAAGTGCAGTGGTGAGACCTCGGCTCACTGCAACCTCTGCCTCCCAGGTTCAAGGGATTCTCCTCCCTCAGCCTCCCGAATAGCTGGGATTACAGGCACATGCCACAACGCCCAGCTAATTTTTGTATTTTTAGTAGAAATGAGTTTTCACAATGTTGGCCAGGTTGGTCTCAAGCTACTGAGCTCAGGTGATCCCCCTCGTTGGCCTCCCAAAGTGGTGGGATTACAGATGTGAACCACTGTGACCTGCCCCCCATTGTTGTTTTCAAGAACTGAAAATACAGGGACAGAGTTCAGTGGGTTCCTTGAGGAATCCCTCTTTAGTAATTTTTTCCAATGCTAATTGCATTTTCCTCCTTTGAGAGAAAGACACGTGAGCTTTATGGGCTTCCAGAAAATGTTGGCCAATTAAGTGGATGGGAGCTTAAGAAGCTAGTAGAAACTGATGAGCACCTTGGAGTTCCCCGAGTTAAAAAGCTATGAGGAGAGACTGTAAACTGTCATTGGCTGATTTGAAACCCAAGCTTGGGATTTTGTTGTTACTCCAAGGAAGAAATGTAGAAAGCGTGGTTGGGTAAGACGGTTTAGATTTATAAAGGTTTTGGGATTCATTTAATGCTAGTTGTTGCATTTGGCAGTTCATAACTTTTGCAGTTTGGATCTGCAAATCTAGGACTTTAGCAGCATTTTTTGGATCTTTTTTTTTTGTGGTTTTGGAGAATTGTCCCACCAAATTCAGTAGATTGGAGGTTTCTATAGTCACTTAATTTAATTGTGTATTTTTTTTGTTAGGATGCTAATTTATTCCTCTAAATTATTAACAAAGGTAGAAATATAAAGAGGGGAAGTTTAATAGTCATTCTTATCCAAGCCTGGGTTTTGTAAAGAGACTTTTTCCAATCTGACATAGTGTTTATAGACTGGTTCCTCAGGTTTCAGTGCATTGTTGAATCTTTTTTCAGTCTATAGTTTTGGAAATACTTCAGCAATCTCAACATGTAATTCTCTGGCTAATTTTGAGTCTTTTAGAAATCTCCAGGTTTTCTTTTCATTTCTTCCCATGGGGCATGTAAAGCATGATGCCAGCTTGCTTTACTTAACCACATTTGAACATGGCTTTTGGCTACTAACACATGGATCAACTAGTAAAGATTAGAGTAACCTGGAGGGTAGGTTTTAGTAAGTAGGTTGAATTCTTTGGTGTATCTGACAGGATGAGTTAAGGGATCAGTGATAATTCTGGCAATAGCCTTGAGTTTTATTTTAGTCCAGGGATTATAAGTAACAGAATATTCAGAACCTTTTTCATTCGGTTTATGTAAGGGTGAGACAACTGGAGGAGATTCACAAAGGGATTCACCAAAAAATGAAGTTCAGATCCGGAAGGGTTTATAGGCAGTAAGCAAGAGGGTGCCATGTATGGCAGTGGGATGGAAGGTGTAGGGATAGGAGAAGGAGGCAACATGGATGAAGGACAAGCAGATAGAAGCACACTTGGTTCTGGTTTTTCTTCTAGAAACTTCTCAGGTCTCCTGGCTTATAGAGTGTCTTTGAGCTAATTTGGCATTGTTACTCCCTAGATTCCTAGAGCATTCACTCGGGCTGTTTAACCTTTCTTTTTAGTCCTTCTGATTGTGCGAAGAGGAAAATAAGTTTTGGAAGATCAAAAATCACCAATTAATTGGCCATTGTAATTCCAGATCACTTTTAATGATGTTTTTCCATCAAGAAAGAAATTTACAGGATAACACACCATAATTTTTGTGCGTAAAACCAGCAGGGGTTCTATAAGGGGATGACTCAGCACCTAATACCCTTAGAAGTAGAAGTCCCCATGAGTATTCACAGAGAAGGGAAAAATCCCGTCATCAACAGACAACAGCAAAGGCCAGAACCTCAACCAAGGTGAGAGGTTTGCGGGAGAGGACTCACCAGCAGGGCCATTAGAGAGGTGATGGAACACTAGGGGTTCCTGCAGGTACCATTCCTAAATCTGCTATGGCTCTGGAATGCAGAGAGGAGGCATTTCATATCCCATTTTTGACACCACTTAATCTCAACTAAGAAGAAGCAAAAGACCAGACGGAAAAGTAGTAAGACAAGGTGTTTATTGGGGTCTTAGGAATTCTAATTCAGGAGACAGATTTGGGGAAGAGCCAAACTGTGTTCTGAAGAGAGGGAAGGGAATAGAGGCTTTTTAAAGGAAGCTAAAGGTGAATACACAAGTTGTTTTGAAAGAGTTATTTTTGGTAGAAGCCATTGGCTTAGTACATGATTCCGTAATTCATTGATTTTCACTGTTCAAGTTGCACCACTTGCAAAATTCAGCTGTTTTTCAGGATACTGTGGTCATTGCAGTTTGGCCCGGTACAAAGGTTCAGTTCCTGTTTTTGTTTTTGTTTTTAAAATATTTCTGCAAGTTTGTGGGTCATGTAGGCAGTCGTCATTAGAAGGGCTTCCCATCTCCATTTTAGTGCCCTGTACCACCATGACACCATTTTGTGTATCACGCTTCACAAGATCTAGAAATTTTTGTTAGAAATAGTCTGCTGTTTAAGTGAAGGATGGAGATAAGGAATAGTATTGGAGAGTTTCTTTTATGTATTAGTGACTGTTGATGCCCAGGGTATGTATAAACTCTTTCAGGATGTCATTCACTCCTTGAAGAAGGAGGGGGCAAAAAGAGACCAGCTTTTAGGAGCCAAACATTTTTAACCTGAATATTACATCTAGGTGTTCCTGTTAGTGGGTCATGAGAGACAGCCTCTGAACTGGAAGCTTGTGTCCAAAATATAAGAATGGATGTAGGTTATGTCTTAAAAGACTATAATCATAAAAATGAAGGGAAAAATACCTCTTAAAAGATTTTTTAACCCCTCCAACTATTTTAGCAGCATTCCTTTTATTTTATAGTCTATAATTTAAAAAATTCTGAGTAGCGTGTGTTGCAACCTACCCTGAAGGACATCTGGAATCGGGCTACTTGCAATGTAGAGAAAAATGTAAATATTTATATAATATTTAAAGTATACTTACATATTTCTTTTCTTTT
>NW_016107355.1:8515143-8709454 GCF_001604975.1 Cebus imitator
GTAGCTGGGATTACAGGCACGCACCACCATGCCCAGCTAACTTTTTGTATTTCCAGTAGAGACGGGGTTTCACCATGTTGACCAGGATGGTCTCGATCTGTTGACCTCGTGATCCACCCGCCTCGGCCTCCCAAAGTGCTGGGACCACAGGCTTGAGCCACCGCGCCCGGCCACATATTTCTTATGTTTCCATTTTCCCCTCTGATATTATGATGATTCATTTTATTTAAATTGTATTATCTCAAGTAGACATAGGAAACTTACTTAATTCATGGTAGGTTTCTGTAATACTGCCATTTTCAGAACTTAGGGAGACTTGTGTGGCTTTTTCCATCACGTACGTTTCTCCATGTTACAAGAAAGAAGAAAGAAAGGAAGAAAGGAAAGAAAAGACAGAGGAAGTGTGAAGCAGGGAAACAAGCAGTCAGGAAAGTTTTCTATGGACGTCTGCCTCGAGTACCCTGACCACTTCCAAATAATCAAAGGTGAACTATTCATAAGCATTTGAGGATTTGAGCATGTAATATACCAGGAACTGAGTTCTTAGATATAGTAGATGCAGTGTTGAAAAAGACAATATTTCTGGCCATGAGTTTACCAGCTTATTTCTAGATGGTCATCTCAGCCAAACGCAATATATGAGGCATGCAGCTACTTTCAATTTTGAATATAATTTTAGGGTTTCCCCTGTTCAATCTTGATTGATCCAGACCTCTAAGAAGTGAATATCCTGTTTTTGTACTAGTATATTTTTTCCTGAACTCCAGAAAAAAATCATTGTCTAAGCTCTAAACCAAATTTGCTCTCGGTTTCCTTTATTCTTTGTCTAAGTCCTAAAAACCTCTCTTTAGTCTCTCAGACTCATACTCTAGATTCTGTTTTGTAAATGTTAAAACTTTTTAACCAAAGCCACTAACTTCTGCCAAAAAAAATGTAGATATTTGTTGTTTAACAATAATAAGTTAGCTCTCCAGCCATCATCCTATCATATGTAAGTCATAAACATATCTCCACATAGAACATGTAACTTTTGCTTACCAATGCATGTGCATTAATTATGTAGACTTATTTTTAATATTTAATCTGCCTTATCTATTATTTACATGTGTTTACAGATTAATTAGCTTTGTTGTGGTTAAGGGATTAATTCTGGAGTCAAACAAATGGTTTTATGTCTTATCTCTACCACTTACTAGCTCTGTCACTTGACCAAGTTATTTAACTTCTCTATTCCTCAGAATTTTTATCTATAAAATGAGAATAATAATACAATGCTTTGAGAGTTTTTTCTCCACTTAGGATTTAATAAATGAATACAAATAATACATAGAGCGTGAAATCTAGTATATATAATAAGCTTTTAATGACCTTTAACTATTATTACTGTTACTATAGTATCATCTACAACACTCTTCATAATACATCAAAATACAGTTTTAATTTTATGACGCCATTTCTTCTGGAAAGAGAAGAAAAATAGTTCAGTGTAGTCAAGGAATAGGGGGAATTTGTCTCTGTTTCACAATAAAAGAATAAATTATATGATATCCTCCATATGAGACTTTTATGTATGTAATACATATGTATGGTTAAATGGATGTAAGAGATTTTTGAATAAAGCATAAATATTTAAGTGGAATGTAATAAATTTAAAGTTCCTTAAAAATGCAGTTTTTCCTTGAATGTCACTCATTAACATGCAAGTTCAATTTTTCTCATGAAATCTTCTCATAAAACTTTAGAAAATATTTAGGGCTAGGCAAACAGTACTTAGATATGATCCCAAAAGCACACCGCACAAAAGGAATGATTTGGCTTCATCAAAATAAAACTTTTGCTGTGAAAAACACCTTGTTAAGAGGATGAAAGGACAAGCTATGGATTTAGAGAAAATATTTACAAACTACATACCTGACATAGGATTTTTGTATATGATATATAAAGGACTCTCAGAACTCAACTGTAAAAACATGAACAATCTAATTAGAAAATGGACAAAAGACATGAACAGACATTATACAGAAAAGGGATATACAAATATCAAATAAGCACATGAAAAAATGATAAGCATCACTTGCCATTAGGTAAATGCAAATTAAAAACTGCGATGAGATAGCACCACACACCTATTAGAATGGCTAGAAAAAAGAAAAATTGTGGCTATGTCAAATACTGGTGAGGTTGTGGAAAAACTGGATCTCCCATACATTGCTGGTGGGATATAAAATGCTACAGCCATTTTGTGAAGTAATTTGGCAGTTTTTTATAAAAGTGTATATGCGTTTATCATGATTCAGAAATTACACTCAAGCATTTATTTCAGGTAAGTGAAAACTACATTCTCACAAAATCTGTGTTTGAATTTTCAGAGCAGATTTATTTGTAAAAGCTACAAACATCTAGCTGAAAACAGCCTAAATGGCTTTCAATAGTGACCTGTTAAACTGCTACATCGGCACAGTGGAATATTGCTCAGCAATAAAAAAGAGCAGTTATTGATAAATGCAGCACGAGATTTTCTACAGTCTTGTAATGATATTGTACTACAGTCATGTAACATGTCAACATTAGCAGAAGACATAAAGGGTTTAAGGGACACCGTGCACTATTTTTGCAACTTGATGAGTCTGTAATCCTTTCAGAATTTAAAAAAGTTAAAACCATAAAATGTAACTATTTTCTAGGACTGTGCTAACAAACTGCCCCAAAGAGGGAGGCCAAAAACAATGAAAAATCAATTCACAGTTGAGAATACCAGAAACCTGAAATGAAGGTGCTCTGCAGGGTGGGCTGTGTCTGCACACTTTGAGGAAAAATTTGTTCATGAGTGTGTCTAAGCCTTTGGAAGCTGTGATAATCTTTGACATACCTTGGCTTGTAAAGATTGGTCATTCCAGTTTCTACCTTTGTTTTCTCGTGAGTTTCCCCCTGTGGCTCTGCATGTCGAATTTCCCTCTCCTTTGTCTTATAAGGGCACCAGATGTTGGATTTAGGGTACAATGTAAAGCCAATGTTAAGTCATAGTTATCCTATGACTTAAGAATCTGAAAAAACGTTATTTCCAAATAAGTTCATTTTTACAGGTTCAGGGGGTTAGGACTTGAACATGTATCTTTGAGGGAATACTGTTCAGCCCACTGCAATAACCAAAAACATAGGAAAAGAAAATCAGTGATAATTCTATTGTTCAAGGAAAACTACTGTTAACATTGGAATATATTTATATGTGGATATTTAATGGAAACACACGTGCATATACATGAGATCATATTATATCTAATGTTTTATATATCTTTCCTGTTTAACTTTGTTTCATAAACAATTTTCCAGGAAAATATAATAGTAGTTCACAGAGTGACATGTACTTATAATTATATAGATGTAAATTATACTCTCCCAAACATGTTTGTATTTCTGGCTCACTTGTTTGATTATGTTTTCCTCTGAATTTTATTTTCTGGCCATAATATTTGCAATGCTAAGAGAGAATTCTGTTTGTCCTAACTTTGGAGAAGTTTAGTTAGATGAACTTGTGGAAGTGCTTTTTTTTTTTTTTTTTTGAGATGGAGTCTTGCTCTGTCGCCAGGCTAGAGTGCAGTGGCACAATCTCGGCTTACTTCAACCTCCGCCTTCCGGGTTCAAGGATTCTTCTGCCTCAGTCTCCCGAGTAGCTGGGATCACAAGTGTGTGCCACCACGCCCGGCTAATTTTTTGGTTTTTTTTTTTTTTTTGTATTTTTAGTAGAGACGAGGATTTGCCATGTTGGCCGGGATGATCTCGATCTCTTGACCTCATGATCCGCTCACCTTGGCCTCCCAAAGTGCTGGGATTACAGGCGTGAGCCACTGCGCCCGGCCGGAAGTGCTTTTTATAAAAAGGAAATTTCACTTTATTTTAGGAATTTCTTGTCTTAATAACAGCTTTATTGAGATATAATTCATATACCATAAAATTACCTAAAGTATCCAATTACATTACTTTTAGTATATTCATAGTTGTGCAACTTTAGAATATTTTTCTCTTCTCTAACTCAGAATATTTTCATTACCTCAAAAAGTAGCTAAAGTGCTTTAGGTGTGACCTCCTTATTCTCTCAAATGCTGATATATATATTCCCCCATATCCCTTATTCTCTAAGCAAATACTGGTTTACTTTGTAGAGATTGCCTATCCTGTACATTTTACATGCATGAAATCACATATGTGTGGTCTTTTGTGACTACTCCTTTCCCTTAGCGTAATTTCCAAGTTCCTCTTTTGTTGCATATGTCTGTGTTTCCTTCCTTTTTATGGCTGAATAATATTTTCTTGTATATATATACACCACATTGTGTTCAACCATGCATTAGTTGATGGACATTGGATTATTTCCAACTTTTTGGTTATTTTGAATAATACTCTTGTACTTGTCTGATTGTCACGTGAGTCTATTGAACTGTAATTTCAAGCACAAGTCCTATTAAGAGATCACTGGCTTGCATGGGAATAGTTAAATGTAAGGTAGATTTAGGTAGCCAGAAGTCAACACAGAACTCTGGGGTGGGAAAGAGGCCATTCAAAGGTTTGGAGTTTGCAGAAGCAGAGAAAGGATATCATCGCAGTTCTAACATTTTACCACATCAGTTATTTTGTTCAATGTTGTGATGACAATTTCTTGGTGCCCATCAGTTTTGTTCTTTGTATTACTTAGAATAAGAAAAAAATGCCACACTTCTGCTATACTAATTGGCAGATATTATCATTTATATAAATATTCTAATTCTAATTTGGAATTTTTCTAGATTGTGTAAATAAATAAATAAATAAATATTTATTTATTTATTTACACAAATGAAGATAAAGGAGTTAAGTTATCTAGTAAATTGCCTTTGATGAAATATTATATATTGACACCAACTACTCTAGGTAATTAGAATAATGTGATAATGCACCATAAATCTCTTAATATTTTATTATTGCCTTAAAGCTAAATGAGATATAAGGGAAAGCCACTGCTTTTATACAACACTGGAGGAGACAGTAGGAAGGACTGGACATGTTTGGTAACCTAGAGTAGGGGGCACCTGCTTCAGGACACAGAAGCCCCAGCCAGCATGGAGCCTCACTCCAAGAGGTTAGGGCCATGGAGCCCAGGTTACGAGCCCTGATCACAGCCAGGAATGCCTAGCATGCACCTGCTTATAGGTAACCACCCCATCCATCTTGAGATGCCCACACCCAAAGAGACCTGGCAGAGCTCCACCCACTGACTGAGATTTCACACGCAAGTCTGAAGGTCCCAACTCCCTCGAAGATTCTTTTCAACTAAGACAACTAGTGAGTGAGGGCCCTCAGTGTCTCTAGACATTGAGGTGAATTAAAAGATGCAAAGTGAGAAGAAAAAAACATTTCTATTATTCATCTTAAGAGGTGAAACCCCTAAACCTTTATGTTTAATTTCTCCAGGTGTAAATTGCTAAAGTAAACTTTAAGTATCCTTGGATTTTCTTTTGTTTGCATTTTTGGCATGCATTTTGTATTATGTAATCTCACTTATTAGCAAATGTGTGGTTTATGATTAGAATTAGAGGCTAACTTAAAATACGGTGAAAAAAATCAACATGTATAAAAATGGCTTTATTTTTTACATTACAAATATATTAAAGACAGGTGTTACTTAACAAAGCATGCATTTTAAACATCTCTTTAAAAATCTATTAGTAATGTCTTTTGGGTCCATTTTTATTTTTAAGTCATGGTGATAGTATATTTTCCTAATCTTAAGATACTAGGCTCCAAGTATGTACATGTTCTGAATAAAATAAATACAGTTCATAAACAGAAAACTGTTATTTGTTTATTACACAGAAGTACTTTTTTTATGCAACAAAGACTTAATTTCTATTTTAAAACATGTTTTGGCTGCATCCACGTTAGTTTATCAGTTTATCCATGCAAGGTGAAATGGAAGGGACAGAACTGAGATCCCAGCATAAACCAGGCTTCCTATTACCAGTTAGGTTTTCTTTGGTAGACTATAAAATTAAAACATATCAAATATTATCCTAGAAATTAAGGGGAAGTATGATTAACATTTAACTTTTGTTAATTTTTGTTCTGACTCCCTCAAAACAATGACTAGAGTAGCCAGAAACCTAAGTCTGCAAAGAGGAAATGCTCTTTTAACAGCAATATGAACCAGAAGTCTATTTACATTGTAATTATATCCCTAAACTTCAAAGCTAAACCTTTGTCCATGCTCAAGATTTTTAAAAGTACATCATAAATCTTTTTAAAAACTGTTCCCCTAAGCTACCTTCCAAGAATTCTTAATTACAATGTAGTGAAAAACCAGGAAGTCAACTCCTATTACTCATCTGTCTAGTCTTAAAATTAGTTTTCCATCCCATTGTATCAAGTTTTACAAGTGATTATAAAAAATATATTCAATCAAAGAGAGAAAGTGATTATTCCTACTTTACACTACATAAGAGAATAAGCCAAATCATTCCTCACAATGAGCCGTAAACATTCTTTTAAACAATTAAATAGAAATTGAATTTACTATATTTAACAAGGATATAACTGAAATTGAAAAAAGGCCAGAGAAAGCTTAAATTTGTCATTTTCAAAATTTAGGACTTGAGGAAGCCTGAGCAAGCAGTATTTTTAAATGATTTGCATTTAATTGTTTGGGTACACTGAACTTATTAAATATACTTGTTTTTAAAATCTGAACCTATTTAATCTTGTTTTTAAAATATTCTTATTTGTTTTGAAAATTTCTGATAACTTCAAAGTGCTAATATGTCAAATGTATCTTATGTGTATATAACATATATACATAAACATATGCATACGTATAGATTATAAATGTATGTCTCTGTATACCTACACAAATATGTGACAAAGTGTCTTTTAATAATACTGGGCTTCATGTGTTAATTTTAGTCACTGACACTTTACATAATAGGCTTGTAAGCAGAGCGAGGATATATTTTTGAGGTGATATATCTGCAGTATGTTAAATGCAATATCATACTTGGCAATTAAATTCCTTTATTGTTTCAGATACGGAATATGGGCCTTGCCTGTAGATGTAGGCCCTTACGGAATACAGCATAATCTTTCTAGTGTAATTAAAATAAAACTAAACTCTTCAAACTCTAGATAGACTTACTTTGGTACCTGGGCAAATAGTATTTCTTCGAGAATGAAACAGAGATTGGATGCAGATATTCTGAATAGTTGACAGGAGAGAGAACTGGATACATATTTTTACTCCAGGTTGAGTTGCTTGATAGTTTGGAAAAAGTTGATCAGAAATGTATTTTAGACAGAATGTGAAGCTTTGAAATCATAGGCTTGGGTATGCATTCTAGCTCTAACACTTCAATCTATGTCATTTAGGTAAATTTTATTAATATCTTTGAGTCATGATTTCAGTTTACACATTTCACATTATAAGTAACTATCATCTTTGGGAAAAAATGAATAATTATGTGAAATACCTTAGCAAATTGGCACATAGAATACAAAAGTGATATTGTGGTCACGATGAGGCTTTTATTGAGGATTCAGTAAAGTCATGAATATAAAACATCTAAAACAGTGTCTGTAATGTGATGGACATTCAAATATGGTGTCGTTATTCAGTAGATGCTCTTGGATTGCCAAGCTTTTATCTGCTAAGAAATTATGATTAATTCATTCAGTAAAGCTTGAAGGTTACATTTGAAATTGGTGTTTATTTCTTGGCCTATGCCTATCCCAAGACGATGGCAGCTCCAGCGTCTTGATCATTTTTGTATTTTCCTTATGTGCAAAAGAGGCACAGAATCTGGTTTTACCAATCCCATAGTGTCCAGTGTACTGCTAAGATATGGGAATTTAAGCAACTCTTCCATTTCCTCTAAATATAATCTTTTTAAGAGATGATCTCTGGGTAACTTTCTTTTTAAAAAGAAATATTTATTGGGCAAATATTATATACCAGCAATTCAGCAGTGAACAAAATATCAATTCTCTACTCTCATTGAGCCTTAGATTGCAGTTGGGATAGGCAGTTAGTAAACATTTATATGTCAGTTGGTAATGAGTTCCAAAAACAAAAATAAAGCAAGAATATAGGGTTAGTGAACCTAGATGCACTGATTGGCAGGTACTGTTTTACCAGCCTGAGAAGGCTTTGCTGAGGAGATAACATTTGAGCCTCAGGTGAGAATAGCTAGTTGAAATAACTAGAACATATGCACAAATATATACCCTGGTGTGAAATTCTCTTAAATTTGTTTATACCTATTAAGGTATAATAATAAAGATTATTCATTCTTTTTTCTTTTTTTTTTAATTTTAGACAGAGTTTTGCTCTTGTTGCCTAGGCAGGAGTGCAATGGCTCGATCTCAGCCCACCGCAGCCTCCGCCTCCTGGGTTCAAGCAATTCTCCTGCCTCAGCCTTCTGAGTAGCTGGGATTACAGGCACGTGCCACCACACACAGCTAACTTTGTATTTTTTTTAGTAGAGACAGGTTTTCTCCATGTTAAGCTAGTCTCGAACTCCTGACCTCAGGTGATCCACCCCCACCTCGGCCTCCCAAAGTGTTGGGATTACAGGCCTGAGCCACTGCGCCTGGCCAATTAGTCATTCTTTTTGGATCTTACAAGTGAAGGAACTAGTGTTTCGAGCAATGGAGAAATGGTGGCTATTTTTATTACATAAAAGATAAATTTCAATGGACAAGAGAAATAAGCGCAGGACACTTCCCAGGTGTTATTTTATTTAATGCTCACAATGGTTTTAGAGTGGATTTAGCTATAACTAGCACTGTTTTAGAGGTGTTAGAAGCACAATAAAATTAAGTGATTTGCCTGAAGTCAGTATTAATGACAGACCATAAAAGACTTTTAATTTTTATCTCTTTCCTTTTTCCAGCTTTTATCCATGATTTTGCATGGTTAATTAGGGCACCAAAGAGATGAAAATCCAAGTCAGTTGATGAGGAACTCAGTTTTCTGTCCAATGAAAGCTTCACTGATACTATCTTATTTCTCCTATCCCATTTGAATCCCAATTTAATCCAATTTTTCTGTAAATTGTATGCTGTAATATCATTGCGAGAATATGGCACTTAGGCCACTTGCATTTACAAAATCAATTAATTATATTTTAGGTAGTTTTACATTTACAGGTCACCTGGTTTTGGATACTAACAAGGTGTTATTGAGTCAGCATTCCAAAAGACAGGTATCACTTTGAACATTAAATCACACTAGTGAGATGAAAATTGGCTTTTAATACCGCTCTGTCATGATGTTTGGGTCTACAGTCTTGCTTCCTTTACTCCTCCTGCCAAATTATAGGCAATGGTTTGTCTTCCTATACTGTGCTATATTTTAAAATTAAGCTTGAAATTATGTCAAGAGAGTCTACAGAATTACTTGTTTTACAGAAATGAATCGTGTAGTCTATTTGCTGGTATTTGGGAAGGCACACTGCTTACATATTTGGATTTCTTTCTGTTTCTGATTATTTCATTGGCAGGTATATTGTCTTGAATTGCTATGTTTATCTTATTTTGGTTTCATTAGTCAGAATTCATTAATTATTGGATCACTTTTATTCTTAATATCTATTCTGAATTTGCTATGTGTTATTTTTTAATTTTAAATTTTAAATCATTTTTTTTCTAATTTTTATAGGGGAAAACATCTGCTGTGTTATTTGCTACTGTGTGTGATATTTGTAATAAGTCTAGAGGGAGAGAAGCACTTAATTTTACAATCTTGGAACGTTATAAATCCTTGTGGTCAGCTCTTTCTTCTATCACCTTTGCTAATTTGGTCTTCTAGTTGTTGTTTTCATTAAGTGCATGTTTTCCCATTAGGACTAAAATGTATACATACATATTTTATTCATTTGTTAACTTTGTTATAAAATGTTATTGCTTAATTTGTTCCATAATTATTTTATTTCATAATCATAGTCTGTATTTGTATGTAGATTTAATATTTCATGTCACTACACAATTGAGATTTGAGCAACTGCCCTTTTCACACTGTAATACATGTATGGTCTAGTTTACACACACATGCGTGTGCACACACACAGCTTTTTGTTCTTATTGGTTTTGATGTTGTCTTTCTTCATTATTAGTGTCATGAGGGTAGGATTTATTTGACACTGCTTTTATGTTACTCTACAAACTGAAACGTAGTAGGAGCTCTATCAATTGATTTTGAAGAGATAGATATTTTATTTATCCAATAAGTAATTACCAAGTGCTTTTTTTTTTTTTTTTTCTGCATAGTTGAAGATCAAGAATTTAACAGGGACCCAAAAATGGAAGAAATATTGAGTGCTAATATGCTAATGCCAGGAATAATATTTCAGGCAGAGCGATCAAATGAACCAAAGCTAAACATCTGTGCCACATGAATATTCAGGTTCTACACGTGGTTGGTTTGACGGGGTTATAGAATGCAATGGGTGGTTAACCACTAGTTCATCAGTAGGAAATTGTATGAGTAAACTGTGGTAAATTTCAAAATACTATTCAGCAACGATAAAAATATTTTAATTACTTTTTACATGAAGTAAACATAATATTAAAGTTTTTAAAAAGTAAATTGCATATGATTCTTATACTTTCATAGAATTTATGTAAAGTGAGGAAACATGGAAAGCAATAAGATATATTATTTTTGAATATACACGTTAGGGTTAATATAAAAACATGCAACAAATGATTAAAACCAGATTCAGGATAAAAGTTACCTCTGAGGAGGGATGCAGGATTGTGAAAGGAAACAAGGTCTTCAACTGTGACTTTAATGTTAGTTTCTTTTAAAAATTCTGAAGCAAATTTGACAGAATATTAAGATTCGTTAAATCTGGGTAGTAGATACCAGTGTTTATTAGAATCTTTTCTGAACTTCTCTTTTTGTTTGAAATATTTGATGACAAAAATCACAAATATGTTTTATAACAAGATACGTAGTAGACAGCAGTTAAAAATAAGTTTAAGAAATAGGAGTCAGTGGTGAAACCCCGTCTCTACTAAAAATACAAAAAATTAGCTGGGCATGGTGGTGCGTGCCTGTAATCCCAGCTACTCAGGAGGCTGAGGCAGGAGAATTGCCTGAACCCAGGAGGCGGAGGTTGCCTGAGCCGAGATTGCGCCATTGCACTCCAGCCTGGGTAACAAGAGCGAAACTCCGACTCAAAAAAAAAAAAAAAAAAAAAAGAAATAGGAGTCAGATTATGAAGTATCTTCTGTGTAGCATGATAGGTTTTTGGATTTCTTGTATGAGCATATACTATTATGGTCTTTGTTACTCATCTTTATGTTGAGGACTCCAAAATCATTCAGTTCAACCCAACCCGTCCCGCTCCCCTGAGTGTCAGATTCTTCTGTCCTACTACCTTTATCCTGGCACTGCTGTCAATAAAGCATGTTCAAAGCTAGACATGTTATACCTTAACCACGTACCTGGCCGGGTGCCATGGATCACGCCTGTAATCCCAAAAACTTTGGGGGACCGAGCCGGGCGGATCACTTAAGGCAAGGAGTTCGAGACCAGCCTGGCCAACATGGCAAAGCCCTGCCTCTACTGAAAATATAAAAAGCAGCCCAAGGTGTTGGTGCACCTAGCTCCTCAGGAGGCTGAGGCACGAGAATCACTTGAGTCCGGGAGGTGGAGGTTGCAGTGAGCCGAGATTGTGCCACTGGTCCTCCAGCTTGGACAACAGAGTTAGAGTCTGTTTCAAAAAAATAAAAAGTAAAAAGAAATAATAAAATAGATGCCTGACCGTTGCCCTGCTCTCTCTCTCACTACCCATATATAAGAAATAGATAGGAGTTATTCTCCAACTTCTTCCTATTTCATTTGCCCTTGATTTATGTCATGTAGTCTCTGACCATCCTTGCTGGCATTAGTTGAGTCAGTCATTCTTTCCCGGTCTCCCTCAGTGTTCCTGCTGGTATCCTTGATTTGGACTTATCCTCTTCATATGAATCCTTCACATGATTTCTAGGGAGCTTCACTAAAAGCCGGCCTGACCTTTACACATGCTTGCTTCTTGCTGAGAAACTTCTCATGACTCCCTAGTATCTCTAGGAGCATTTTGTAGAATTCATGGATATATCAATGTCAAAGCCACCCGTGGTCAATTTACAAAATGTGAATTCCCTGGTATGGATACTGATATGCTAAAATAAAATCTCTATGGGTGGGTCTTAGATCAGTATTTTGAAGAAACACCCCAAATGATTTATGTGCATGATACGATTTGAGAACCATCAATCTAGTAGAGAAAATACAAGGTCTTTTGCTGGGTATGGAAAGCTTACTCTTCACTTTTCAGTTTCATCTTTTGCATTCTCTTTTTTTGTACCCTCACTTCTTTGCCCTCTTCTCTTTTTTCTGTTCCTCCCTCCCTTTCTCCATCCCTCCCTCCTTCCTTGTTACTTGCTTCCTTGCATCCTTTCTTCCATTCCTTTTTGAAACAGGGTCTCTCCCTGTCGCTGAGGCTGGATTGCAGTGGCAGAATCTCCGCTTACTGCACTCTTGACCTCCCAGGCTCAAGCCATCCTTCCACCTCAGCCTTCCTGATATCTGGGACTACCAGATGGAAATAGCTGGCCACCATTCCCAGTTAATTTTTAAAATGCTTTTTGTAGAGACGATGTTTTGCCATGTTACCCACACTGGTCTCAAACTCCTGGGCTCAAGCAATCCACCCACCTTAGCCTCCTATAGTGCTGGGATTACAGATGTGAGCCACCATGCCCACTTTCTACCCTCTTCTTTAACTCGTTCATTCTTGCTCATTATTTAGGACTGAATACAGCAGCATTTAATCTCACGGTCTTACCTATTACTTCTCTGACTCCACCATCTGTGTCTATTACTCTGCGTGTCCTAGTTTTGCTGCCCATACCTTCATTTAAATGTTCATGATTCCCAGGTTAGGATTCTTGTTTATATAACATGTAGCAAGGTAACTGGCATGTGGTGGACCTTTTAAAAAGTTCAGTAAATGCATGACATTGCTCTTTAGAGGACAGGGAACCAACTAAGGAATTAGAGCCTGCATTTTAGGTACGACATTCAGGAATTTTGTGGAAAAGAGAAAATCAAAACTGGAGATGGTGAATTCTAGTACGAATTCATAAAATTAGATATTTATGAGATCAAGATTGGAGATTGGGATTAGTTGAAGGTAGAGATGATTGGTACCTCAGGGCAGTAGCCGGGGAGATGAGAAGGATGAGATGTTAAGTTTCACATATCTTTGATTTGAGCTTTCTGTTTATTACTTTAATATAGATGAATAATATTTATTTAGAGATGCAGTTTATGATCTTAGTTTATAAATGAATTATGGTAAGTCAGATTACCATAAGAGCAGAGAGTTTTGGAGGGAGATGTGTGCAACTATGTCTGGTTCTGCAGAAAGGTCAAGTAAAATAAGTATTGAAAATTATCTTTCAGAATTTGCAATTAGGATGTCAGTACGTACCATAAGAAAAGTAATTTTAATTAATCAATTAGTATTTTTGAGATGGAGTCTCACTCTGTCACCCAGGCTGGAGTGCAGTGGCATAGTCTCAGCTCACTGCAACCTCTGCCTCCTGGGCTCAAGTGATTCTCCTGCTTCAACCTCCCTAGTAGCTGAGATTACAGGCATGCATCTCCATACCTGGCTAATTTTTATATTTTTAGAAGAGATGGGATTTCACCATGTTGGCCAGGCTGGTCTCAAACTCCTGGCCTCAAGTGATCTACCTGCCTTGGCCTCTCAAAGTGCTGGGATTACAGGCATGAGCCACCATGCCCAGCCTAATTTTAATTTATTATATAAAAATTAAGAATAGAAGCCTTTGGAGTTAGTAAGTGAATGGTCCATGAAGATGTGTTAACAATGAGAAGCAACTCTGTGTTTAAGAAACATGAAACAAGAATAGCAGGGCATTAAGGCAATATAATCACCATTTGGGATCTGTGATTCCCATCAATACCAAAATCTGAGAATGCTCATATCCCCGCTATAAACTGATGTAATATTTTAACCTCCACATATTATACTGTATACTTTACGTGATTACTTGTAATACCTAATACAACTCCTACACATCATTCTGTGGATTTAGCATAGTAGTCAGTACAAGACAATTCAAGTTTTGCATTTTGGAACTTTATGGAATTTTTAATTTTTCTGAATATTTTCAATCTGTAATTGATTGAATCCACAAATGTGGAACCCATGGATGTAGAAGGCCAACTGTACTATATTTTCCTGGTTTTGTTTTGTTTTAATTACATGTGTAACCTGAACATACACAAATGCCAAAGAGATGGAAAACCTGGAAAAAGAAAACGTTGCTTAAGAATCTTGGTGTATTTTTGGTATTAGAAGAATGGGGTTGGGCTCAGTGGCTCATGCCTGTAATCTTAGCACTTTGGGAGGCCAAGGCAGGTGGTTCGCTTGAGCTCAGGTGATCAAGACCAGCCTGGGCAACATGGCAAAACCCCGTCTCTACAAAAAAATAGAAAAATTAGGCAGGCTTGGTAGCGCACACCTGTAGTCCTAGCTACTCTGGAGGCAGAGGTAGGAGGATTCCTTGGGCCCAAGAGAGGTTGAGGCTGCAGTGACCTGTGTTCATGCCAGTGCATTCTAGCTTGGGTGACAAAGACAGACCTTGCCTTAAAAAAAAAAAAAAAAGAAAAGAAAAAAGGAAAAAAAAAAAGAATGGAAGCTTAGATTATCCCAAGGATAATAGGAAGAAATTTAAGTTGAGGAAGAGGACAAATGCCTCTTCCTCTGGAATGAAAATGACAAAGTAAACACAAGTTGCAGTTGCAAATTGTACCTTTTATTTTTTTGTGACAGAGTTTAGCTCTTGTTCCCCAGGCTGGAATGCAGTGGTGTGATCTTGGCTCACCGCAACCTCTGCCTCCCGGGTTCAAGCAATTCTCTAGCCTCTGCCTCATGGGTAGCTGGGATTACAGGTGTCAGGCATGCACCATCGCACCTGGCTAATTGTATATTTTTAGTAGAGAACAGGGTTTCTCCATGTTGGTCAGGCTGGTCTTGAACTCCCGACCTCAAGTGATCTGCCTGCCTCAGCCTCCCAAAGTGCTGGATTATGGGCATGAGCCACTGCTCCCGGCCAGAAATTGTACATTTGAAGAATTGAAAGTGAGAGAGCAGGGAGGATAGATCTGGAAGGTTTATCCATACTAAATTAATTAATTTATTCTCACTTATAGATGTTCATCAATACCTATCATTTCAGTAGTTATTAGTTATTACTTCCAATAGTGTATTTAACTTTCTTTTTTTTCTTAGTCTGTTTGAGGTGCTATAGCAAAGTGCCATAGAAAGAGTGGCTTATACACAACGGATTTCTATTTTTCATGGTTCAGGAGGCTGGGAAATCCAAGATCGAGGTGCTGGCAGATTTGGTCTCTAGTGAGGGCCCACGACTCAGTTCATAGATGACCATCTTCTCCCTGTGTCCACACACAGTGGAAGATGCGAGTGAGCTCTCTGGGGTTTCTTTTATTAAGACACTAATAGCCTTCATAAGGCCTCCACCTTCATGACCTAATCGTTCCCAAAGACCTCACCTCCAAATGCCATCACACTAGGGATTAGGTTTCAAGATATATGTGTTGGGAGGACACAACATTCAGTTAACAGAATTCTGCCTCTACTGCCCCCATTCATCTTCTTCTTACCTGCAAAACATTGGTTCTTAAGATTCTACAGAGCTTCCTATCATCCATCTCAGACAGACAGCTGTATAGTGTGAAGCTCATGATTTCATTTTGTCATAAAGCCACTACCATCATTAGTTACTTCTTAATTACAGTGAAGAGTTAAAGGGAATCTCTTCAAAATGTAACGTTTTATGTGTTTTATTTATCAGACAGTATCTTTCGTTTGTTGATTGAGCTACTCATGGGAATCTCTAAAAGGGAAAATAATTTCAATAATCATTAACGTGTAGACACAAAAATGCTAATGTCTATTAATGTATATAGTGATTACAAGCTTTCTCAAAGTCTCTGTGGGTTTAATTTTTAGTTGACTCATTTTCCCCTATTTCAATCCATTTTTAATGTGCAAAAAAAAAGACATAATTTTGCACCAGCTTCTCTTCTGATAGGAAACGTAGGCTCACTCAGTCAGTTTAATATGGGCAAAGAATCACATGATTTTAGGGCCCGAAAGTGTATTTATGCATAGCGAGAGGGAGGGCAGAATGAAAATTTAAAAATGGTTAATGTAAACTGTGTTGAGTTCGAAAGAATGCTTCTGACACATAAACACTCTCTCTTATATTCTATTTCTCTGCCTGTGAGTGTGTGTATTTATTTATTTATGTGATTAATAAAAGCAAATTCTTTTGGTGAATTGCTAAAGACAACATAACTTTAAAATTATTTAAAAAGTGACACTTGGGAATTATTTTTTAGTCAATTGTTTTTCTGTATACCTCAATAAAATCTGAAGAATTAACCTCATTGCCTCTCCATCCCCAAATAAGTTTTTTCTCCTACTTTCTATTTTTGCATAGAGATATGAACATTTTAAGGTTTTTTTTATTACTGCAAAGAGGTATCGACTGGTCTTCTTTAATGTGGATATTAAATTAGTCTTCTCATAAAGTGAGATCATTTCTGCCAAAAGTGATGCCATCATTTTAACAGATGGTCAATAGACACATTATAAGTCTCTTTTTGCATCAATTTCAAATCTTGAGAGGATACTTGTTTCTAAAAAAAAAAGATCTATTTCCAGATATGGTGATATTTAGCTTCCCTGGTTTTCGCATGAAGTATCTTTTACTGACCACCTATATTTTCATGGGTTCCTGTGCCTGAATGGCTAGATAACTTCCTACCTTCTGTCCCCTTTAGTTGCTACAGTATCTGCACAATTTTCTCTCTATTTTCACCTCTTAATGTACTCTTAATGTGTAATGTAATGACTTTTCTAAATATATAACTCAAATTTTGATTGTCCATCTTAAATATTGCATCAACTCTTTCATGAAAATTTGCCCAGTTTAAATTGCGATGAAGTTGTTCCGGGCATATTAAAAGTAATAGCTATGATACAGGGCTAGAGGAATCCTTGTCAGGTGGCACTTCTCTTTTCAGTTTAACCTTTAAAGCTGTGCCATGACCAGGAGTATGGAAAACTCCTAGATTCCTAAGTTTTTCAGCTGTAAAGTCACGATACCATGTACCACTCAGGGTTGTTTCGGAGAGTGAGAGTGGACTTAGGAAAGCACCTAGCACTCTTCCAGTCATAGACTAGATACCCATAAACATTCCTGGAGAGTTGTTAATCCTCAGAAACTTCCTCAAAACAATAGGCGTTATAGATTATTAATATTTTTGAAGCATCGTACTAAGAATTAAATTATACTGCATATATTTCTGAATTATGTATTTGGTGAAGAGGTACATTATATTTGATGTGTTGATCACTTTAATATTTAATCAGAATTCTTTAATCCTGTTATTTTTATTGTTATTCATTTTCTTTGGAGTCTGGACTTAAAATGATATAATCATTTCCAATCTTAATTTTTGTGGTGATTTAACTAAATTAGCTTCTTTGATTCACTCAAATGAAAGCAGCTTAAGTATTCTTTAGCACCGTTAATGTTTAATATGTTAACCATGTTGGCTTTTCCAGTAAATCGCCACTCAGCTACTCTCACTTTAACTTTCCTGTTTTGGTATTTCATTCTTAACTGTTCACTTACTCTCTTGCCTTCCTGTGTGACCCTTGTCTCATGATTTTGTTTAAAACCACTTATATTTTATGTATATATTATATACAGGTATACTCACATATACATAAATTTTTCATTTCTTTCAGGAATAAAAGTAGAATTTATTACTTTCAGCAACTCTGATGACACACATCTTTTTTTTTTTTTTTTTGACAGAGTCTTGCTCTGTTGCCCAGGCTGGATGTAGTGCAGTGATGCGATCTCGGCTCACTGCAACCTCTGCCTCCCAGATTCAAGCAATTCTCCTGACTCAGCCTCCCAAGTAGCTGGGATTACAGGCACCCTCCACCACACCCGGCTAATTTTTGTATTTTTACTAGAGACGGGGTTTCACCATGTTGGCCAGTCTGGTCTCAAACTCCTGACCTCATGATCTGCCTGCCTCAGCCTCCCAAAATCCTGGGATTACAGGAATGAGCCACCACACCTGGCCAACACCCACTTTTTTTCTATTGTTTTGCTATCCCAACTTTTGTAGAAAAGTATTTAAATTTTTATATATCCTATAGAACTTGTGAGTTAACATGATTTTATTTAGAAATAGAAGATCTTGAGAACTAAGTGAACAGTCCATGCTGGTTTGGTGTGACATTGCCGCTTATTAATAGTAGAGCTCCCATTTACTATCAAAAGAATGTCTGGACAGTAACTTACATAGTCATCCTGTGGGGCCTCCCCTTTCAGATGTGTATCGTAGTAGCTACTGTGAGAGGAACAGGAGAAGTGTGATATGTTACCTGAACTCAAATAGTTTCTACTTTCTTACAAACCTGAGAGTAACAAATATAAAATGGACTTCATAGTTGGATATAATTATATACTCATTTGCATGCAGAATTAGTAAAATGCTATGGATTTCCAGTGGCTTTCAACATCCTGAGGGTTATAATAACTAGAGATACTTTGAAGAATGTGAGAATGGAACCAAATCTACATAAAAATGATAGACCCTAAATCTGAATCAACGGGACTAAAATGAGTGACAAGACTCTTGTTTGATTTTTGTTCATTTTTCTGTTACCTTTTTAGAGAAATTTGGTCTTCTGACTTGTTAACCACCGAGTTCTTTAAATGTCCTATGCAGTGGAATCCCAATTATTCTGCAGCCTCATGCTGTCAATTTTATCTTGTTTAGTATATTTCCTCTTGTACTATCTGCCCTGATCTAGAGGATTAATTAGTTTTGAATACATAATTTTCAAGTTTGAAATACTGCTATATATTTTGCTCAGATTAACTGCTTCATTGCTGAATTCTTTTTAAAAATGTATTATAAACACCTATTATATCCATTATAGTAGTGATGGGACCAGCCTTGCTGTAACGGATTATTCATAATGAGCAATACTATGATAATGCTGAAATGGTGTATGACATGTTTATGGAGAGAGACTTAAGTACTTGGCATTAGCATGAATCTGGGGGAGAACTAGATAATTAAGTTACCTAGTTAGGAAGTTAGAATGATAATCTAGATGATAAAATCCTATATTATGTATTTAGACGATCATTAGGCTGTTTGTTACTCAAAGGGTTTTGAAACAGTTCAATTAAAAAGACAAGATTACTAAAATAAAATATAGTTGATCGAAATTCTAAAGGGGGTAGTTCATACACTGAAATTGTTGCTAATATACTTACAGTGATGAAATAATAAATTTAGGCATGGATATGTTTTTAGCCATGGAATAATGAATGTGAATAGCTGATCAATTAATATAACCATTATTTTGAGGCACGTGATACATGTCAGTAACCTTGGAAGATGTCAGGGATGAAAAGTGAATAATACACGGTTGTAAATACACAGTCTAAGGAGAGTCTTCAAATTCCAGTTGTGCAAGAGAAGAAAACTACTAAAGAGAAAAAAAATTATGTAGCCTTGGCATGCTTTCTATGGATGACTTTAACATACATTTTGTGTGTGTGTGTATGTATATAAAATATGTCTATAAAATTCATATTTTCTATCTAAGTTAAAGTTTTGAGCTCCTAAATTATTATTATTTTGATTGCCCATTCAGTTTCTTAGTGTGCGTCATTGCTGGTCAACCAAGCGTAGTGACAGACAAGCTTGAGCAGTAATTGTTCTCACTGTTGCTTAAGCAAGAATTTTTTTTTTTTTAATGGTAATGAATGATTTCAAAAATACATCTAGGCTGGGTGTGGTGGTTGTTGTCTGTAAACCCAGTACTTTGGGAGGCCAAGGTAGGAGGATCACTCGAGGCTAGGAGTTCATTACCATCCTGGTCAACAGATTAAGACCTCCTCTCTGCCAAAAAACAAAAAGTAGAAATAAAAAAAAACTTTAAAAATCAGGCACCTGTAGTCCCAACTACTTGAGATGCTGAGGTGAGAAGAATGCTTGGGCACAGGAGTTTGAGGGTGCAGTGAGTTATGATTGCACCACTGTACCCAGCCTAGGTGACAAAGCAAGATCCTATCTGAAAAAAAAAAAGTTTAAAACAAATAGGGTGGTCAAAAAACAAAAAAAACTGAAAAAAAAAAAAACAACAAAAAAACAAAAAAACCTCATCTAGTTAGAGCCCTTTTTACTTGTGTCTGTATGGTCAGTCTTACCATAGATCACCTGAATGAAGTTTAAAAATATGCATTGCCACTGCTTTATGTAATAAAGAGGATAGCTCTTCTTACATTAACAAAACTAGACTCCCTTCATGTCTTAACCTTCCCTTTTTCACTAAAATTCTCTTGGTGACTCGCAAAACATTTAAAAAGAATTATGACGAATACTGTTAGTCTGTTTCCAAATAGAGGGTATTGCAATGCAAAATATAAAGGCCAGATCATCGAGAAGGGATTTTATGAGATCTATTTAAGACTTGTCTGGTGGCATGTAATAAATCTGTGTGGTAGGGGTGGGTAGTGAGGACCTTGTTAGGCATCTGCCAGGTATCTACCTACTTTCACTCCAGTGCACTTAGTAGGAAGGCCAAGTCCTCTAAAATACCAGCAGATGTTAGAGCAGAAAGTCTTGCCTTGGACATCTGACGTAAGAAGTAAACAGCTTTAGTGATAACTATTGAGTGTTTCAACTGCAGCAAACGATACTGTGGTTTAGCATGCTTATGCAGTTCAATTTATGTCATCAGCTGTGGAGATATGATAACTCCAACCAAAATCCTCTGCCTGAAGGTTCTTTTATGTAATTCCTCTAGTAAGTTTACATTTGTTTATTTTAAATTTATTATATATTTATAGTTTTCTCTAACTTTTCCTATCATAATAATCCTTTGGGATTTTTATATCTTTTTTTGGACTTCTGTTTCACCATTCATCAAAGAAGAGGACAGCATTCTGTTATGATTGTGTTTTATTTCTATTTGAGAGTTGTGTTAAGACAATGGTGGCATCATCAGGAGATTTAAAAAATTAAAAATTACAACAACAACAACAACAAAATCTTAACTAAGAATGTTTCTGGGGAAGGGACCAGTAATTCTGCTTTTGATGTGTTGAATTTTAGTTGCTAGCAGGATTTCCAAGCTGAATAGAGAAGCATATATCAGTTTTGTTAATTATGCTTCTCTTAATGTATAACCTATGGAAGAAAACTGTGATTATTGCAACAGTATCTACCACTGTTGGTTCCCAGCATTTACTGGTGCTTCGTTTATACTTTTTATTTGTCTTATGAAGTAGGTGTTATTTTCCTCCATTTTATAAAGATTGGATATTTTAATTGATTCAGGTTATATAGGTGGTAGAGCTAGCATTTGAACCTCATTAGGACTATGTTTAGAGCTTGCACAAGGATTCTCCTTAACCCGCATCCTATGGCTTAGGATATGCTTGTTTGATACACAACCAGCAAGCACTTCTTGTCTGCAATACGCTCTTCATCATTATCATGTTATTTTGAATAAGAATACTAGTTTGGGATTATGTTCAAGTTATTCCATTATAAAACTCTTGAATATACGTTGACATCCATGGAAAGTTTCTTTTTAGGGAGAATGATCACTTTTAATCAAAGCTTTCCCTTTGGTATTGCAAATGGTGAATTATTCTACTGTAAATCCAGGTACCTTTCATCACTACCATATTTTAGGACACATATTAAAGTGAGAAGAAAGGTTTAATATCGTTCAGCTGAACCCGTACTTAATGTTATTTATCTGAACACTGTAAAAGTTTGCTGAAAGGTTAATCTGAGGTTATTTCAATTTGTCATTTCTTACTGGCAGGGTGGAAAACACTGTTTCTCAAAGCACTCCATAAGAGTTTCAGGTAGGGTCCTCAGCGATGCCAAACCTCATTGAAAAGGAATTGAATGTAAACTTGAGTAGAGAATCATGCTAGTTTTAAAAATTTTACCCTGTTCTTATAATCTCCTGAAACACTTTACAAATTAAATTTAGTTTATATTTTTATCAAAAAAATTCTGCGAGTAGAGTCACATGCTGCAAAACAACATTTTGGTCAACAGCAAACTACATATACATATGAAGATGGTGCCATAAAATAATAACACTGTATTTTTCCTGTATTTTTTCTATGTTTAGATATGTTAGGTACACAAATGCTTACCTTTATATTATAGTTGCCTACAGTATTCAGTTTAGTAACATGCTGTACAGGTTTGTAACCCAATAGGCTACACCATAATAGTGCAGGCGTGTAGCAGTGTAACTGGGTGACAGGAGCCCGGCTGTGGGGCATCCCTAAGATGCTTACTGTTCCCAATTGGATGTGTTTTTTCCAGGTCCTTGGGCTCTTACCCAACAATGGGGAGGAGACTGAGGCAGCGTGGTGATATTGTTTAAGTAAATATCAGACCCAAAGAGCTTTGCAGAAAAGCGATGCATTAGGCAGAGACAGAGAGAGAGAGAGAGAGAGAGAGAGAGAGAGAGAGAGAGAGAAATCGCTCCCCCGAGCGCTCCCATTCTGTCGTGGGAGGGGATTCAGAGATGGAGTCCATATAGGTAAGGGATTAGGGGGAATTTTAACCCCGGAGTTACTTTCACCCCATTCAAGTTCTCTTCCACCGAGAGAAGCTTTTCCAAACTTCCTCTGGAGTGATTGATCTTTGACTCTGATACTGGATTGGCTGCCTGGCTCGCAATAGAACCCCTCCTTCCAAAAGCTTTTGGCGGTCTTTTTAAACAAAGGAAGCTCACCTGGGCTGTTACCTTCCCCTGTTCCCCTGTGTGGGAGAGTTATACAAAGAACTCTAGGCTCCGGGATCGAGGGGGTGTGGATAGAGGTATGTGCGGCGAAGTTCTTGCCTTTAAGCCATGCCCCTTATGGATGGGGAAAAGAAGTTAGCACAGTCCCTCAGCAGGCTACCAAATAAAGATTTTATGATATCTGTGCTGTTCATACAACAAAACTGCCTAGTATGCATTTCTTATAACATACCCTATCCCTAAGGGACACAGGAATGTATATACACACACATACACATATTACCAAATGGATTCATACAGGGTTACCGACAGAAAAATTTAAACATTGAAATAATACTCTTAGAGAATGTTATCCTTTTAAAAGATATTCTTTAAATTTATATTTGCTATTGTGTGGCCTTAGCAATATTTACATGTAACGTTGTACATTTTATTAAGAGATTTGTTTATATTTTCATTTTAGTCAGCACGTTTATTATCTATTTATTCTGTGTTATGACTTAGGTAAAAAGCAATCTTGCTCCTCCTTTAAAGAGATCTCAGTTTAGTGACAGATAAATAAACCAACCGAAGAGGGTGCATGTCCTCTGGTAGCCTGGGTAGGAAGAAGTCTTCACTCTCAGTAGTTCTGGAAAGACTGGTCAGTAAAGCTCAGACTTGTCGAGGTCTGGAAGGATGAAGGAATGAGTTAGGTGGGAAAGGGCATTCCAAACAGAGACAGCAGCACGTGCCAAGTGCTGAAGCAGCACAGCCTGGCATGAGGAAGTACACAGTAATTTGGCTCAGCTCGAATGATGGGTGCAGGAGGTAGATCCTCATTTTCAGACTAACCAGACCTCAAAGCTCGAGAAGGAACATTTTGTTTTTTTGCAGTGGTCAAATCCCTGCCATTCTGGCCACTACTTTCTGGATGAGTGCTCAGGCGTCTCTTCTTTTCTGATTACATCCCTGGGTGCTTTTCTGTGCCACTCCATGGATAACTGCTTCATGTTTACACCCCCTTCCCATATGATACAGTCACCTCACTTGACACATGTAGGTTCCAGACCAGTGCCTTCCCTTTCTGTAACCTCATGAACTAACAAGGTGTGGATGTTTAATACATATTAACCCAGATGATAGCGTGTATTTACTCAGAGGAGCTGCTTACTTATAAATAATTAAAAGAGTTAAAAAAAATCATCAGTGAATCAATCAAGTAAGTTACGACATAGCTTTCCAACCAACACTGGTACCATTCAACATTTTTAAAAATCACTATGCATGCAGCTTTAGATATGACTAAACTTTTATGTTTTAGACACAACATGCACTAGATTCCATTCATAGAGAAAGCCAGTTGGCTGCTGTTGAAAATTGGACAACCAACAAGATTAGAAAAGAAAAAGATGCCTCTTAGCTTCAGATCTCCTTTTAGTTTTGGAGCTGGCTATATTAAGCTGTTACATTACACTTTGTGGAATTGTGTGGAGTGGAATTGTGTTGGTATGAGCTTAATATCCATAAAAAAAGGTTCAAGTTTTGTATGTGAACTCCTACTTGCAGTATTGTCATCATAGACATGAAGAATGTTAAAAAGGCAGTATGGCAATTAAGAGCACTAGCCTTGAAGGTAACCCAAATTGGAATCCCAGTTTTAATTCTTAGCCAACTATTTTAACTGTACTAATTCAAAGCTTTCTTGCATGCATCATGGCAATCATTCTTGTAGTTTTTTATTATCTTTGGGAAATTCTTAATATGAGGATTATGTGACATCTTATTTTTGTATGAATCTTAGAAAGCATAAAATGTGATACAAATTAAGTTGGTATCAATAGGAAGGTATAATGTGTAAGGAAAATATCAGACTTGTATGTGAGATTTTGTAATCACCACTGGGTATTTGAGTAAATGAAAACATGAGAAAAAAACTAATAACTGTGAGTAGTGTTGAGAAATAACGACTGAGAAGAGGGTAGGCCTCTGTCTGGGCAAGAAAAGTAGATTTTTGAAGACAATAGTTTTGAATGAAAAATGAGAGGTTTGTAATCATCTAGAACAATGGTGTCTGAATTCTTCACCACACAATAATAGACACTCAATGTGTTTGTTTTCTCAGAATTCTGAGAGTAGCTCACAAAGAAATTGTTATATACCAGGAATCATTACACAACATTAGAATACCTCAAAAGAGTGAGTAACTCAAAGCACTTAGCAGATCTTGAGGAAACTTGAAATAACAAGCGTGTTGTTCTTGGGTGAGCAATCTCTCTAATTATGTGAGAGTTGTGCACGCCCTTTCCTCCCTTCACCATATGACGAACGTGTAATGTAGAGTTACTGAAGGTTTGTGCACCAGTAGTTAAAAAAGCAAAAATTACCAGTAATAAATATACAACATTGTGTGGGTAGGGGCAGGCACATTGTAGGAAAAATGAAACACTAAGGAAAAAATGATGTGAAGTTTAGAACAAAACAGCGATTAAGCAAGGTTGAGTGCTTTGAGAGGAAATCAAAGCAGCAGGTAAAAGAAACCAATAACACAGTTAGTTAACTTTATAAGTAAGAGAGTTCTCAAGATAGAACTCTCATGATAGAAAAGAAAAACATCCTGTGATGGGGATGTTTTTTACAGACTCTTCTGGTCTCTAATTTTATGTCTAAACTGATAATCAGAAAAGGTCTTGTTTCCTTATGGTTTCATCAAACTAAATTAAATGGTAATTGCTTAGGTGGTATAAATACATGCACAAAGTTGAATTCTTGAACACTGTATAGTGGCCACTTGGCTAATTATAACTCTAAATGACTTATCACAATATGAAGTTTTGTCTTTATTTATATTCTTCTCTAAATAGCAGGGTGAGTAATGATGCTTCTGATAAGTACACAAAGGAGACATGAACATGTAATTGCAGCAACAGGGCAAGGCTGCATCTTTATTACTGAACTCTCCAGTTGTAAAAACAAGTACTACTGTTGACAACTCACATACCTCTCCATGGGTACCTCCATAATTTGTCATAAATTTAAATTTATTGTAATGTTTTAGGCTTATTTGAACTATAATACACCACCTCAGCCTCCCAAGTAGCTGGAACTGCAGGCACATACCACCACTCCTAGCTAGTATTTTTTGTATTTTTTCGTAGAGACAGATTTTCACCATGTTGCCCATGCTGGTCACAAGCTCCTTAGCTCAAGTGATCGGCCCACCTCAGCCTCCCAAAGGGAGGGGTTACAGACATGTGCCACTAAGCCCAGAAGATAACAAAATATTTTTTAAAAGTAAATTATTTCTAAGGGAGATTTCTATTAGAAAGCTTTTTGAGCTATTCGTGGAATAAATTTCAAATTTCTATTTTTTTCTACTAGCTTAATATTGAATAAAAATGTGTATATTCTTCTTCTCCTGGTATCAATCAACCTGTGCTAATACATTTTCTTTATTAATGATTGATTTATTTTTTGGAATGACGTGATTACTTCCATGACATTGTTCACTTAAACAGTTACTAAGAAAGAGCTAAAATGAAATATGTGACCTCAATTGATGTTCGTGTTTAATGATAACATACATAACCAGTTCTTATTCCTGAAAAAACATATACAATTACAGTGACATTAAAGTAAGCAGTTCTGTATGCTTTTGCCTTTTACTAAACAGCAGAGATGGGAAGTCTCCTTATTATCCAGTTGACAGAATTTAAATGAATCATCTATATAAATAATTATTATAAATTATTTGTAAATCTAAATCAGGTTTTGACACGTATAGTAAACTGTGATGCTGTGTAACATCCTGCATGATGTCATTCATGTTCACATCTTAATGAAGTATCATCTTCATTGGAATATTTGAATGTAGAAATGTTTCTTTTTTATTTTTAGAAATAACTTTCTTAATAATGGCTCATATGGCTTTGTTTTAGGATGTGTACTATGTGTGAATACATGCAAATATGGTAACATCAGTTAGGATACTTGTACCCACAGGTGATAAGAGTCCCAAATCATAGCATATCTATTATTTATTGTCTCACATAATAAGATGTATATAGTTAGCACAGTTTCAGGATTAATTCAGGGGCTCAGTGGCATCATGACCAGGTTCTTTAAATCTGCTATTTTTTCCTGTCATCCTCAGCCCAGGAACTTTAGACAGTAGGCCTGTCCCAGAATCACCTCCTCATATAATGGTGTCCAGACATAGAAAAGGGGAGCTGCTCCACAACCATCTTTTTTTTAAGTGCAACTTCTTCGTTATTGGTCAGAGTCAGAGCTTATGATTCCATTTAGAACAGCCACTAGCCTAGGGGAAATGAGACCACCATTAATTATATTCAACCATGATTCAGAGCTGGGGACATGTTCGACCTTCATGAAGGACATGGTCAGTTTGAAGTGAGACAACAAAATCAAGATTCTGCTAAAAGAGTAAGCCGAGTGAAGAAAGATAGTTTGGCTGGTAACAAAAGTACATCTGCCAAATATCAATTCGAAATATTTTCTAGAATCTACTTAACAGAAACTTCATTTTGTTTTAATCACATAGTTAAAAAAAATATCAGTCTCAACTAGAAGTACAAGTCTTATGAGTAAAATCTTTTAGGATGAAGTAGCAGTTAATTTTTGGTGTTTTATGAATACTCCATTTATTGCAAGACAGTTGTAGCGCATTGGCATTTTACTAACAGAAAACCAAAGTCCCTAAAAAATTGCCCTTCCCGCAATGTTATTATACTAATAATTTATATATTATGTTTAAGACTTTGCCAGAACTTTCTCATTTTATCTTCTAAAACCTCATTCTCTTATTAGTCCCCACTGTGTTCTGTTTATGCCATCCCTCAAGTGTTATTTCCTGCTAAGCCTGTTATATTTTGGCTTTTTAAGTGCAATATTTTAATAATTTAACAAGCATTTTAGCTGATAATTTTCACTGCTGGAGTTGTGAGCAAGATTAAATATTAGTCTAAGAGCTAGGTTGTCTAAGAAGAATTGCCAAAATTATTTTGTTATATTGGAAGTTGTAAATAGGAAGTATAGAGGCCTGAATTCTATTTTTATATTTACTTTCACTTTTTTTTTTAGACAAGGTCTTGCTCTGTCTCCAGACTAGAGTGCAGTGGCAATTATATCTCTGCCACCTCGAAATCCTGGGCATAGGCATTTCTCCCACCTCAGCCTCCTGAGTAGTACAGGCACATACCACTGTGCCCAGCTAATTTTTTTGTGATTTTTATAGGGGTGGAGTCTTGCTTTGTTGCTCAGGCTGGCCTTGAACTCCTGGCCTGAAGCAGTCCTCCCACTCCAGCCTCCCAAAGTGGTGGGATTACAGATGTGAACCACTTAACTTGACCATGACCTAAATATTATTATACGAAATGAAATGTAAGCAATTTGACAATAATTAAAGTGTACTCTAAATTATTGCTAGTTTATATTTTATGTGACATTCATATTTAAATTGTTAGAAATTAAAGGCATAAAGCCATATATGCTGCTTTTAAAGGCTTCACAAATATTCTAAGCCTGCCTTTAAAGAATTATTAAAGCCTACAAAATTTTCAAACTTTATTTTTTCTTGATTTGTGTATTAAACATAATGCCAATTATTTGTTTTAGGCCATTGATGTAGTGCAGTGCAATTACATTGATGTAATTCACTGTATCTTAGTAAAGTGGAAGAGACAAGACAAAATAAGCATACATATATCTTCTATTATGGAGTATAACTGAGGCTAACCTGTGTAGTATTTAGGTATTACTAAATATTTATGTAATGTGTGTGTGTATGTGTGTGTGCGTGCACATGCATGCATATACATGCACTAGTATATTTTTCTCCCCATTTTCTAGTTCTGTCTAGGTTATAACATTCATTCCGAAGTGTCTAATAACAGAAACATTGTTATTATGATCCCTCCAAGTATGAGAAATAAGTAAAAGCAGCTAAAAAGGAAAAGTGAAGAATTTTCCTATATAATAATTGAGTTTACATTAAGAGTTTATTTTATGGAATTAGAAATGAGTTTGTGATAAACCAAATGCCATGTTATATATGTATCTTGTTAAAACCTATTTGTAAACAGGTGTGAAAACTTGATCCATCATGCAGCAGAGTCATGTATTGATTAATCTTTTTGCATGTTTAATGAAATGCTTTCTATTGAACTATTTTCCTATTATGTGTATGTGGTATCAGTCTATTTGGATGTAAACAAATTGAATTTCGCAATGTGTTTTACATTAAATATTTAAATTCCCCTTTTTACTTTTGAAACAATTAGCAAATCAGTATACAAATACTTAAAATGTGTTCAAAGATAATGTGGACAAATAAAAATATAAAAATACTGAAATATTTCATGACATTTACTTCTGCACCTTTTGCATAGGAAGTATGAAAAGATAATGTCTAGTGGTTATTTTACTTCTTTGAATCTAGGTATTCAACTGTTTAAGATATTAAACTGTTAGAGAGATATATGGCTGGAAACTCCTGTCTGTGAGTCAGAGTTTCCTTCAGGCTGGTAAAATATAACTGTCTTCCATGCTAGGTTTGCTGTGATCTGGGTTTATTGCCACACCACTGAATTTCTGATTGATGACCTTGGAAACCATGTAAAGCCCTTCACGCAAGCCTAGACTGGCTGGATATGGGGTCTGTTTCTTGTCTCTTTTACCTTAGAATCGGCCCCGAGGATTGACTTTACACATTTTTATCATTCTAGCTGAGAAAGAAGGAAGTCAGGTAAGAAGATAGGCAGTGCCCTTCCCAAATAGACAACGAAGGCACCAGCTCTCCTTGCTGTGTTTCCATGTCCCTAGCTTTCCTCCTCACATTGTTTAGCGTTCCTTCTTGGAGGCATTCTTTAAGTAGGACATGAGTTCCTTGAGGATCTGGAGAAGAATAGCTGCTTTTAGTTCTTGTACCAAAAATGAGAGTAATTAATTCTAAATGACCCATGTTGATAGAGATCCTTAATTTCCTTCTTAAGATCCATGGGACCCTTATCTTGAGGATATGCATGGATTCAGGATAGACAGTCTTAGCATAAGTGAGTGCCAGTTGAGAAGTAGCACAGAATCCCTAAATTACCTCCCTCAGGTATAATAATACTGTTTATTAAATTTTCAATCAATTGAAGTAACAATTTAGAAAATAATAGTTTAGATAAATTCCCGTCTGGGTTTTCTTTAAGATACAATGAGAGAAAGAGACAGAAGTCTCAGATCATCAAAGATATCCTTAAGAAAGTTAAGGAAACACAGTAAGACTGCTGCAGTTCAGTAATGTATAGTAGTAAATGGTGGTATTCTAGTTAATTTGTTTTCCTCTGCATATTGTAAGTGGACAGTGTAATTAATCAAAGCAATCCATCAATCCTAACATAATTTGTGTTTTTGAGGCATTTCCAAAACACTCTAACATAAACCTTGCCTCAGATTTATTATTCTTGGGGTAGACTAAGTATAAAGGATAATGCAGTGTAGCAGACTACAGTGAGATGTAGACTAAGTCTAAAATCACCTGAGTTCATTTTTAGTTTCAGTACCCAAAACCCAATGACTTTCATACAATGACTTTTAATACAATGGCTTTAATACAGTCCTTCCATTGAGTATAATCAAATGTTTCACGTGTAAACATAGTTGGACCTAGTGATTTCTAAAGAATTCTTAACTACATACACAATATTATGAAATAATAGAAAAATATAACGCTGTAGAAGAGCATTAAATTTGGATTAATGTAAAAACAGAATGAGAAAAGTGCTTGGAAATGGTACTACAGCTAGACCAGGGTTGACTTCAAGTGAGTTACTGAATTACATTTTCTAAGTTATATTTTTGAACCTGAAAGGTGCAGGTATCTAATAATACAATAATAACTCAATTAAACATGTGCTTAAAATTGTTCTACAGAACTCTATTTCAAAATTTACTCTCTTTTACTGTTAGTGAAAAGACTGACATAGAATACAATGTCAACATTTGTAAGAAAGGCCAACAATCCTTCTCAACATGCAGTTTTCTATAATTACTTTATAAATGTTATGGGTGATACATGTTAACCTTCTATACCCTGTAGGTGTTTATACTAAGGACAGTAATTTTAACTATTTCAAAATATGTTTTTGAAATCTTTCTTAGATGGTCTTATATTTAGATCATTAAATGTAAATTTAAGGATAATTATGTAATGAGCTATAATTTTATGTTATTTTTACTTTTTGGCAATCGGGAGAGAGTTGTCTTAAGATTTTATAGTTTTGGCAAAATTTGTTTGTTTTAAGATATTTTGGTCAGAACATTCTTTGATTAGAATTAATAATAACTACACCAATTTAAAAGTTAGATAATGAATGCCAAGCTTAGAGGACTCAATTTTCAACTTAAAGAATTGATTTTCTTAACTGTGTATTGTTTTAGTTGTGGAATAATGAAATAGCAGAATACTTAGGACTTGGGAGACTTGCTGCTATAGATACAGTCATACTTTAGATATATTGCCTATTTGGATCCAGAGACTACAAAAAAACAAGTCTTCAATAAAGGGAGTGTAATTCGTCCATTTTCATGCTGCTGATAAAGACATACCTGAGACTGGGAAGAAAAAAGAGGTTTAATGAACTTACAGTTTCACATGGCTGGGGATGCCTCCCAATCATGGCAGAAGGCAAGGAAGAGCAAGGCACATCTTACATGGATGGCACCAGGCAAACAGACAGAGAGCGTATGCAGGGAAACTCCTGGTGCTTTTTTATGGGGGACAGAGTCTTGCTCTGTCACCCATACTGGAGTGCAGTGGTGCGATCTTGGCTCACTGTAGCCTCTGCCTCCTGGGTTTAAGCAATTCTCCTATCTCAGCCTCCTGAGTAGCTGAGATTACAGGCACGTGCCACTATGGCTGGCTAATTTTTTGTATTTTTAGTAGAGACAGGATTTCACTATGTTGGCCGTGCTGGTGTTGAACTCCTGACCTCAGGTGATCCACCCACCTCTGTCTTCCAAAATAACCCCCATTTTGATAACCATCAGGTCTTGTGAGACTTACTCATTTTCATGAGAATAGCACAGGAAAGACCCACCTCCATAATTCAATTATCTCTCACTGGGTCTCTTCACAACATGTGGGAATTATGGGAGCTACAAAATGAGATTTGTGTGGGGACACAGAGCCAAACCATATCGTGGAGTCACACAAATATTTTGATTTTCCACTGTAGGTAAAAGTTATGTTTCCACTATACTGTAGGCTATTAAGTGTACACTAACATTATATTTAAACAACATTGTGCATACCTAAAGTAAAACATACTTGATTGCAAAAAATCTTAACAATCATCTAAGCCTTTAGCAAGTAGTAATCCTTTTGATGTTAGAGAGTTTTGCCTCAACATTAATGGCTGCTGACTGATCAAAGTGGTGATTGCAGAAGGTTGGGGTGGCTATGGCAGTTTCCTAAAAGAAGACAACAATGAAATTTCTGCATCAGTTGACTCTTCCTTTCACAAAACATTTCTCTGTAGCATGTAATGCTGTTTTATAACATTTTACCTACGGTAGAAGGTCTTTCAAAATTGGAATCAACCCTCTCAATCCCTGCTGTTGCTTTATCAACTAACCTCATATAATATTCAAATCCTGTGTTGTCATTTCAGCAGTAGAACAGAACATGTTTATCAGGAGCAGATTCCATCTTAGGAAACCACTTTCTTTGCTCATCCATAAAAACAGCTCCTCATCCATTCAGGTTTTATTACGAGATTGCAGCAATTCACTCACATCTTCAGTCTCCACTTCTAACTTTCTTTCTCTTGCTATTTTCACGTCTCTTGCCGTTTCCACCACATCTTCTTCCACTGCACTGTTCAACCCCTCAGTCATACATGAGAGTGGAAACAACCTCTTTCAAGATCCATCAGAGGAATCACTACCTGTGGGCAGCCATAGCCTAATGAAATGGATTCCTTAAATAATAAGACTTGAAACTCAAAATTATTCCTAGATTCACGGGCTTCAGAATGGTTGTTGTGTTAGCAGGCATGAAAACAGCATTAATATCCTTGAACATCTGCATCAGAACTTTTGGGTGACCAGATGCATTATCAATGAGCAGTAATATTTTGAAAGGAATCTTTTTTTCTTTCTGAGTAGTGGGTTTAAAATCTTCAGTAAACTGGCCAGGCGCAGTGACTCATGCCTGTAATCCCAGCACTTTGGGAGGCTGAAGCTGGTGGATCACAAGGTCAAGAGATCAAGACCATCTTGGCCAACATGGTGAAACCCCGTCTCTACTAAAAATATAAAAATTAGCTGGGTGTGATGGCCCATGCCTGTAGTCCCAGCTATTCGGGAGGCTGAGGCAGAAGAATTGCTTAAACCCAGGAGGTGGAGGTTGCAGTGAGCCGAGATCCCGCCACTGCACTCCAGCCTGGCACCTGGCGACAGACGAGACTCTGTCTCCAAAAAAATATTTATATATAAAAATTAGCTGGGCGTGGTGGCCCGCGCCTGTACTCCCAGCTATTTGGGAGGCTGAGGCAGAAGCATTGCTTGAACCTGGGAGGCAGAGGTTGCAGTGAGCTGAGCTCGTGCCACTGCACTCCAGCCTGGCAGCTGGTGACAGAGCAAGACTCTGTCTCAAAAACAGAAAAAAAATCTTCAGTAAACCATACTGTAAATAGATATACTGTCACTCAGGCTTTGTTGTGCTATTTCTAGAACACAGGCAGAGATTTAACATGATTCTTAAAGGATCTAGGATATTCAGAATGGTAAATGAGCATTGATTTTAACTTAAAGTCACCAATGGTATGAGTTCCTAACAAGAGAGTCAGCTTGTCCTATGAATCTTTGAAGCCAGGTATTGACTCTTCCTCTCTAGCTATGAAAGTTCTAGATGACATCTTCCAGTTGAAGACTTTTTCACCTACATCTATGATCTGTTGTTTAGCGTAGCCACCTTCATCTGTCATCTTAGCCTATCTTCTGGATAGCTTGCCACAGCTTCACCTTGTGCTTTTTTGTTATGGAGACAGCTTCTTTCCTTGAACCTCATGAACCAGCCTTTGCTGGCTTCCATTTTTCTGCAGCTTATTTCACTTCTCACACCTTTTATTGAATTGAAAAAAGGGCTTTCCTCCGGATGAGATTTTGGCTTAAGAGAATGTTGTGGTTGGTCTGATTTTCTTTTCAAAGCACTAAAACTTTCTTTAGCTCAGCAATGGAAAGTTGCATCCTTGAAAGTCAGCCTGGTAGTCTATGATCACAAAAGTTTGATAATTTTACTTTGTAGGTAACTGGAGGCTTTGAAAGAACTATGTTTATTTCAGGAAAGGAACAATAGTATGTTATTATTTGAAATGAAAACAGTAAACATCTGCACTTTCTATTTAGTAGCCAGAAAATGTCCATAAATCAGGTTTTAGGACACTGGAATTTAGAGTAAGTGACCCATTGTTTGTATAAAGGTTTAAACAAAAGGTTTAAATAAAGACTGATCAGCAGCTTTATTCTTTATTATTAATGTCCTATGCTTGTTAGTAAAACCCAGTTGCTTGGGGTTTTGTATCCTTGGAGAATTTATTTTTGTTATCTTTGTCACTGTTAGGCTTCTTACTAAAGAGAGGGATTCAGGTAAGTAAACAATTTAAGAGAAGCCACAAGAATTGAAATCTATGAAGCTTTGTTTTCTCAACTTGGCACTACTGCTTCCGCCTTTGCAATCTGGGATTGAATGATTGATTTTATATCTTGGAAGCTCATTTGTATATGAGTGTGAAATGAATCTTTCAAAATGCACTTTGTGAAGATAACGTTAATTAGCTACTCTCATTAACCAACAGGGACAAACCTTTCCTTTTTGTCATTTCTATAGGAGGATTGATTTAACTGTTAAATTTTGTCAAGCAGCTTTTGCTAGCTTCCAACTTTTCTGCAGCTTACTCAACTTCTCTCGCCCTTCGTAGAATCGACCAAAGGGCTTTCCTCTGGATTAGATTTTGGCTTAAGAGAATGTTGTGGTTGTTTCCTTGGAGAACCAGAGGAGCCCTAAAGAATCCCCCAGGAGGAAGATAGAAAAGAAGCAGCTCATTTTTGAGCATATGCTATGTACAAAACACCTTATAAGGCAACTAATATTACCTCCATTTACAGACAAATTATCTGAGTCACAGAGAAGTTACATTAATCATGATCACATAGCAAATGCTTGAGAAGATTTAAAGTCAAATATTTCCATTATTTAGGGCCTATAAAGTGTCAAGCATCGTGGTAGCCTTTGGACATATAAAGTAGACACAGGACTGCTTTGTAGGAGTAACTTCTGGGTAAAAGTCATTGTTTTCTAATTCTAAAACTCTAGCTCTGTTAGTGTATTATAGAATGGTATTGGAAAAGGAGTTGTAGATTATATAAAGAATCTATAACAGTTAGAGGACATGGAAGCAGGCAATTTTTTTAATGTTAGACCGATAATGTGTATTACCTCTGAAATGCTCCAAAATCTGAAACTTTTTGAGTGTCAACATGTAGTTTAAAGGAAATTCTCATTGGAGTATTTTGCATTTTCTGATTAGGGATGTCAACTGGTAAGTATATATGCAAATATTATAAAATCTGAAAATATTCAAAATCTAAAATATTTCTGGTCCCAAAACATTGTGGATAAGGGATACTCAGCCTGTATCACTCTCAGTTCTGTACCGGGAAGCCATATATTTTTTCGAACAAAGGAATTACATTATTTAGGCCGACTTTGTTAATTTTAATTTTTAATGAAAAAAATCCACAATTTTCTGGTGAACTTTATCCCTAGTAAAATTTAGTCTGTGATATTTTTCTCACATTCTACTTCACTAAACCATTTCGTTATTCCTACGCACAGAATGATTGGATCTCATGACCGGACTTCATCGCCCCTACCCTCCTCAGCAAATTTCAGTTTAACCTCCTCTCCTTTAACAGTTTTAAATCCTAGATCTAAATTACAGACAGCCATCTGTTTCCCCCACCACTTATGCACCCATTTACTAATTTCACAAATATTTTTAAAGTGGTTTCCAAGTGCCAGGCCCTAAGTGCACAAATACTCATTAAGTGCTTTCCATGTGCCATGCCTTTGGGCATGGTGGTGAATCAGGCAAACCTAGTCCTACACCTAGGGAATTTACCTTCTAATTCAGGAGGCAAACAAGAAACAGCTAATTAGTTAGTCCAATGGCCTTATTATGTGTGCTGTGAGAGACAAGGATAGCCTGTTAGGAGAGCATCTTACAAAGGGTGATGATAGGGAGTTATCCTAGCAGGGTAGATTAGGGAGTTGACATATGTGCTGAGACCTAAAGAGTGGAAAGAGTTAACCAAGCAAAATAATGTGGGATGCAGGTTGCTAGGGAGAGGTTGGCTGTCACCTGGGGATCACCAAAGGGATGAACTCAGAACAGGAAGTATCTTTTGTTTTATTCTCTGAATTTTCTAGCATGTTAGTGTCTTCACATTTCGATTTTATTAAATAAAATATAAAGTAGTATATTTTGCCTCGCTTCCTGATTGCACATTCTTAGGGTATTGAAATTTATATTTTAATTACTGCAATGCCTCAAATAATGATTTGCATATAATATTTTCCAGACTGATACTTGATTTCATATACTGATATTTTTTTGCTAGATTTGGAATGGAGTCAATAAAGAAGAAATAATCTTTATAACTGACCTAATCATTACCCTATTATAATTTCACAATTGACTTAGAATTATTTAGTTATGTCATTTGAATATACTTCTTAAAATTTGTCGTGATTAATTTTTAGATTAAAGAAGAGCAGTGTTGAAAATGAAACTACTTGTATACTTAGAAAGGTGATTACGGTTGACAGTAATTTATTGTATATTAAAAAAAATCTAAAAGAGTGTAATTGGATTGTTTGTGTAGCACTGAGAAAGGATAAATGCTTGAGGTGATAGGAGCCCCATTTTCTCTAATGTGATTATTAAGCATTGTATGCCTATGTGAAAATGTTTTTTAAAAAGCACTTTTTTTTTTTTTTTTTTTTTTTTTTTTGATACAGGGTCTTGCTCTGTCACCCAGGCTTGAGTGCAGTGGCACAGTCTCGGCTAACTACAGCCTCTACCTCCTGGATTCAGATTACAGGCATGCACCACCACACCTGGCTGATTTTTGTATTTTTATTAGAAAGGGGGTTTCACCTCGTTGACCAGACTGATCTCAGATTCCTGACCTCAAGTGATCTGCCTGCCTCAGCCTCCCAAAGTGCTGAGATTACAGGCGTGAGCCGCCGCACCCAGCCTTAAATCACTTTTGAGGTAGATGTTTTTCCTTCTGATATGTCAGGACAAAATTGCGTTTTATTGTGCTATAGTAGTTTTTTTCATAGTCTGCATATGTTTATTTTACTGTTAGCCTTCCTTGAATGAAGAGACACCTGGTGCAGCTGGGTTTTTACTGGCAGATGAGATGTGTGGACTTTCTTCTAATGGCTCAACTTCTGCATGAGTGATGGTCATATTCCCCTTCCATCTCTGTAACTAGAGGGAAGGTTGGTAAGCTTAGATTCAGCCCAGTTCTCAGTGGCTAGCATCATATGAAATGAAGTCAGGGTGTTGTTAATTTCCATTGCTTCTGATTGTCTGTTATTGTCTTCCACATAGGGATGTCACAGACATCTACAAATTCCACCATATGCAGTTACCAGGGTCATCCCTGAATGCACCTTGTTCATAACAGTTAACTTGTGGGTGTACCTCCTGCACTGCAGGCTTAACACTGCCATCTCCTTTTCTTTCTTCTTTCACTCATCAATTGTTTTTGCTTTTTGTTCCTGTTAATTACAATATCTGAATGGTCATACCCATAAGAGGTCGTGAGGCCGAGTGTGGTGACTCACACCTGTAATCCCAGCACTTTGGGAGGCCGAGGTGGGCAGATCACTTGCAGCTGGGAGTTCGAGACCAGCCTGGTCTATGTGGCAAAACCCTGTCTCTGATAAAAATACAAAAATGAGCTGGATGTGGTGACAGGTGCCTGTAATCCCAGCTACCGGGGAGGCTGAGGCAGGAGAATCACTTTGAACCTGGGAGGTAGAGGTTGCAGTGAGCTGAGATTGCTCCATTGCACTCCAGTCTGGGTGAAAAGAGCAAAACTCCATATGAGGGGAAAAAAAAATGTTGTTAATAGTACTCTGGCCATTGAAAAATGATGTTTAAAATAGAGAAATAGGTCGGATCTGGTGGCTCGTGCTTGTGATCCCAGCACTTTGGGAGGCCAGGGTGGGCAGATTTCTTGAGCTTGGGAGTTAGAGACCAGCCTGGACATCATGGCAAAAACTCATCTCTACAGAAAAATACAAAATTTAGCCGGGCATCTTGGCATGAGCCCATAGTCCTAGCTACTCAGAGGCTGACGTGGGAGGATGGCTTGAGCTGTAGTCCTAGCTCAGAGGCTGGGGTGTGAGGATAACTTGAGCCTGTAGTCCCAGCTACTCAGAAGCTGAGGGGGGAAGATGGCCGTAGGTAGAGGTTGCAGTGAGCTGAGATTGCACCACTGCACGCCAGCCTAGGCAACATAGCGAGACCCTGTCTTAAAAAAAATAGAGAAAAATTTATTTAGTCTTTTATAAATTCAGTGTTTTTGACTAAGAGGCATTTGAAGGGAAGGTGTAAACATCTTCCTTCCCTCTTCTCAGGTTTGTTGGCTTTTTTGTTTCTTGAGCTAAATCATAGGTAGCCTACTGATCCATATTTTCATTTCAGCTGCCTTGACTTTGTCATTTGTAGAAATTCTTGGCAGAGCGTACAAGGACTGTTTTGCTAGTAACAGGTTTCAGTTATATTTGAGTTTTCACCATTTCCAGGAACTATCTTAGGAACCACTTTATACTTAAGCCTCTCAAAAGAAAGGCTTAAGTTGGAGTCCTCGAAGCTAGCTATTTAATAAATGGTTAAAAAATTCAAATAAATGTTATAGAGCTGAAGATCTATAATATGTTTCCTTAATTCTTTGAAAAAGATCACTTTATGGTGTATATTAATTTTTCCTTCTTTATTATAGTTAAGGCAATTTATAAACAATATAATATACTGCTATACTTTATCATATGTGACATTTGGTGAACATCCCATAAGTTAATGTCGCACATCAGAGATAATGTTCAAAGCTGTTTATTTTCTAGAAAATTCTTTGTCTAGTATTTGACCATGCCACACAGTCATCTACCGGTATTGAAAGTCTCCTGAGAACTACTACTGCCCGTGATAATACATGCATATGACATAATAAACACCAGATTATAGTTGCAATTCATGGGGGAGCTTGGGCCTTCAGTGTTTTGACCAGGAATTGCTTGATAGTTTCAGACAGTTTATTGAGTAAGGGGAAGATCTTTTGGAGCACTCTGGTGTAAGTAGTCTTTGAATTACTTTGCCTAGAGGACTATCTTTGAGTCAAAGCTGATTATTTTTCATTTAAGAGTCAGGACCTGTCAATTAAATTATTTCAGCAAATATCATGAGTTGCAAAGTAAGTCCAAGGATTGTTTTGGCAGGGTCCTTGCAATTAAAACAGTGAACATATTAGCCTTGGTGCCATGTTCATGGACTTTAGAACCATTATTTTACATTTAAGAGATTGAGTTATATAGTGTCACAACTTTTATCAAACCATATCCTTTTGTGCTATTATTCACTGAATATTTTTTCTTACATTGAGCAAGAAATTTTTTCTTAAATGTATAGATTTTAAAAAGTTATAGGAAATGTCTATGGAAACAAAATATGATTTATGTATAGTGAATATTTTCAACTGTTAAGATGAAGAACACGCCCTTTTATGTAGTGCGTGAAATTACATTAAGACAATTAATGGTGCCACTACCACATCTTTAGAAACAGTGATTCATAATGATTCTGGAACCAAATACCTGGAAGGAGATTACTTGTCACCATCACGTCAGGAAATTGAGGGTAAGGAGCAGGCACTATTCTCACACCGCTCTTTCTTAAACCTGTCACGAGTCAGCTCTTAAGGTTGATGAGTGAAAAGGAATCGAAAAACACTAATGTTGAAAGTGGGGCTTGTAATGAATAATATATCTTTTGTGTGTTTTATAATCTCATTATACATTTAGCATTGTATGTGAGCATTCTTCTTCGTGTTTTTTTTAGTTTGAGACAGGGTCTTTCTCTGTAGCCCCAGCAGTGATGCAGTCACAGCTTTCTGCTGCCTAAAATTTCTGGGCTCAAGCGATCCTCCTGCCTCAACCTCCTTAGTAGCTGAAACTGTAGGAATGCACCACACCCAGATTATTTATTTATTTGTTTATTTATTTTAGAGATTAATTTCCGGGCTCAAGTGATCCTCCCAGCTTGGCCTCCCAAGTGGTGGGATTATAGGCATGAGCCGTTGCACCTGGCTAGCATTCTTGCAGTGTGAAAACTTTTAACAAGAGACTATGGATACAAATAAATTTTTAATTTTCTAGCAATCCCAGAACAGTTGTGTACCTAAACGTTTATTTGGTGCAGGAGCATTTCTTACCAAAGGTCAAGTCATTTGAAATTATTCAGCAGAATTAGCATGGAATGTTGGAATATATAATAAGACATATTTTGTGGGCTTAAGTAATTTCCAATCTAGTTAAAGAGATGAAACTTAAAAATATCCTCCAATTAAGGAGCCGTGAAGGTCTCTTAGCTTAAGTTGTAAAGTGTGTGAGTCTGAAGGATGTTCATCAGGCGTTCCAATGGGATGAGAGCAATGTGCAGTAAAGGTCCGGGGGCTTTGGACAAGACTTAGACTGACTGGTCTTTTGAAGTCTTGAGTAAATAGCGTATTCCAGTTGGAGTGCATCAAAGCAATACCATCAATAATGTTTTCTAATGTATGTGCTAGAAAAAATAAATTCTTGGTCAGTTTCTTTAGATTTGAAGATTTAGGCTTGTTTGGATTTCTTCTGTGCCATAGCATCATTGCTTGGATTTCTCAGAAATCTGTATCTTTGCCACATTGTTTGAAGTTCAACTTACGTGCACACACCTACATACATTTAAGTATATTATATTAGCATATATTAAATGACAAGCAAACTAAATGACAGCAGCTGTGACTGTCATGGTTTAATCAGGTGTGCAAAGTTATTATTTTTAATTCATCATGGTAAATAAGAGATTTAGTGATCTTCTATTGTATATAGTCTTTTATTAAGAGGTTTGTTGTTGTTTTTTCTTTAGTTTATTGGTTGTTTTTTTTTTCTTTAAAATTTGCCATTGATTTATTGGAAACCAACAAAAAAGCATAGCTCTATTAGGAAAACTATTTGAGGATAGCCTTTAGATTTCTATAGTAAATAGTAGTACAGAAGCATAAGCATGTCACCAATACATCCTCAGGTTCACTTTTATCTTTCTATGTGAAAAACATGAATAGGATTCTAATGTTGTTTACAAGAATATTTAAATATCACCCTTTGTCCAATAACTCTTATAAATCAGCCATAGATTAAATTTAATCACGAAAATAATATTTTTTAAATAGTTTTTATTTAAGCTCAAGCATAAAGTACTTATATAGAATATTCTAAGCAATATATTCTTCTTAATAAATTATACTTCCGGGTGTGTCTTCAGTAATTTGCATTTGAATTAAAATATTTTAGGCACATTTTCTATTTAGTTTAGGTATATGTACATATTGAGCCAAAATTGTTGAAGGTTTTAAAATAGCCAAAAATTATAACAGATAAGGATTTTTACACGTGGCCCATTTATACCTGGTGTATTTCTTCACCCATTTAAACTTTTTGATCATATGTGCATCATTTCTTATCTTCAGTCAAATCTGTAAATCAAAATCTCAGATAATGTATTTTGTTTTGGTGAGACTCACTGGGCCCTTGTAATTGCTAGTTTTCTCAATCTGCAGTCTTTGCCGGGAAAAAAAAGAATAAATCTTAATCATTTTTAGGCCTATTCATCTATAAATTATCTAGCCTTCTTTCAGTTGCTGCCATTCATTTCTGTTTTAGTGCTAACATTTGCAAGGCATTTCTTGTGCACTTCCCATTATAAGCTGATTAAAACCCCTGTGTTGGCATCTACTAAGAGAAGTTGCAGCTGCTCCTGTAAACTGAGCAGTTAATAGAAAGGAAAATGAAGGGTTATAGCCTTTTCCTTTTCACATTGTTTTCCTTGCACCAGACTGTACACAAAAAGCTCCTGCTTGTGAAGAATCATTTTGTTTGCCTGTAGGATTTTCTCTCTGCATTAAGTTTTAGTATTTTGAACCACTCAGCATTCAATACTTTCTACTCTCTTTTAAACTTTAACTTTTCCTTTGTAGGACTTCTTTAATGAAACTTTCCAATCTCTTTACAAAGTGTAGGTTTTTTGGTCCTCTATCTACAGCAAGACATAGTATACAAAAAAATTACATGATAATTGATTTCCCACTTTGGAAACCTGTGTGAACATGTATTGGTGAGAAAGTCACTTAGTTACTTTTAGGAAATGGCTGTGTGCTAAAAGGATTTTTAATCTTCTGTGGTGTTTATGTATCAACTGCTTAGGGTTGAGCATTCTTTGGAAGCACTCATCCTGTATTTCGTATTAAATAAATTTGGATTAATAAGCCTTGTGGAAGTATCTTTGTAATATTAATTTATTTATAGGTGAGGAGAATAAAATCCATTTAAATACAACAGGGATAATACTTTGCCCAGGAAGATTATGGAGAAGAGTTAATTTCATAGAAACAGAATAAAGCAAACTCTTTATGAAGTAGGAGATAATAATATGTCAGGTTCTCATCTTTTCATTCAAGACTTAAGACAAAAAATGTCTCCTTAAATTCGCTTCAGCCTTGTGGTTTTATAACACTGTGAAATATTGTCTGTTTTGAACACTTTAAGGTTTACTTCTAATGAAATTCCTCTGAATGCAATACATGGGTAAGAGGTGGGAGGAGAAGGAAAAAAATCATATTAAGCTAATAAGAGAATAAATTTGTTTAAGTGTTATATAGAAAGAATTGAAAGGAAGAAGACATGATAGAGACAGGAAGTGGAGAAGCAACTGAATCACTTCCGTTAAGTGGATTCCTAATTTATTCGCTGGCTACTAACCATGATCTTAGCTTTCTTAGTTTTCATTGTGATACATGAAACAGAGAATGGGGAAAGTCTGAACGTTACAATAAGTGACATTTAGAATATTACCTGTCAATATGGGAAAATACATATACCATAAACAAAAGCTGCATATTTTTAAGTTTGGGAGTTAAATATACAAGAATATCTTTTTGACATTATGAAAGTTCTATTTTCTTAAGTTAGATATGAAATACTCATAATTTGAGTGTATTAAATGTTTGTGTGTGACAAAAGCCATTACAGTGCTTAAAGAGTAAAGGCAAATCAGAACCAGTCTTATTCTCAATCTTGTTCACCAAAAAGTTTAATTTAAAAAGACACAAATAGGCATATTTGGTAGAATATTTTTATTTCCTCAGCTGATTCTTCAAGAAAGTATGAAATTATCAGTATTCATTTTATTATAGGAAATTTATTTTATTTATAGATATGTCCAAGTGGTACACAAATGTAGTGTTAATTAAAGATTACAAAACTCTGTTGCACTGAGGGGCTGGAAAACTGGTCTTCTTAGAGAAGACGAAGATTAGTGTATGAGAAAGCTAAATAATCCATGTTGAAGACAATTGTGAATACAACAGTAACTATGTAAGAAGCATTATTCATATGCTAGGATCATTTTTATTCAAAACCTAATCATATTAAATTGAAGATCCTTTCATCAACAGAAGTTCAAATAAAAAAAAAAATACCAGATTTTGAAGTAGTGATTTCACTGATTGAAATTAGAAACTAATGTAGAGGAGACACTAGAGTTCATAAACTGATCATGAGTTTGGAGTAGGATATACTGAATTTGAGACATTTCAGAATGTGGTTTTTGGTTTGGAAAAGAGTTCTGAGCTATTGCTATAGATGTAAAGAGCATATGTTTATGAAAGCACTTGAGAACACCAAGGGTTTATGATTATAGAAAGAGTACAGGTTAGAATCTTGAAGAAGAACCAGCTTCAGGTAGAAAATGATACAGTCCTGTAGAATATCTAAGGTAGTAAAGGAAATAAGAACTGGTGCCATACCACACAACAAAATACAGCCATTAAAAGATCAGTTAAGAACTAGCAGGTGGTTCACTGATAGAAAACTGTTATAACAGTTTCCTCTTATAACAGAAAACAGTTGAAAATGTGTGTATTGCTTACTTTTTAAGTTGTACTAAAAAATAGCATGCTTCGAATTTTGGGAGAATTGCTTTTACACATCCTCGTTGGGTTTTCCTAAGATGTTTTTGTTCACAGTAAAGCGTCACCAGGTTGATCTTCTAGCAGATGTACTCAGCCTTTCTTTGCTGTTTTAAAAGTTGGTGACAGATAATCCTTAAAGAGTGGTGTTTACACAGGACTCGTTTTCTGAACAATTTATTTTCCTAGCACTAAAATTTTATCCGACTTTAAAGTAACCTGTGAAAGATTTAGTTTCCAACTCAGCAATTAATTTTGCATTACATAAATATTTCATTAGAAATTTCAAAATACTTACCTTTATTTTTGGTTACAGGTATGATTGTCACTAAAACTTTTAGATAAGTGACATAAGATTTAATATACTGTGTATTTTGTCAAAAAGTTATTTAATTTCCTGACATCACATTATGTTTGTCAGTGAATCACGTGATTTGGTCTTGGCTGGGTGTCGTGGCTCACACCTGTATTCCCAGGACTTTGGGAGGCCAAGGTGGGTGGACCACTTGAGGCCAGGAATGTGAGACCAGCCTGGCCAATATGGTAAAACCCCTTCTCTATTAAAAATACAAAAATTAGCTGGGTGTGGTGGTGCACAGCTGTAATCCCAGCTACTAGGGAGGCTGAGGCACAAGAATCACTTGAACTGAGAGGCAGAGTTTGCAGTGAGCCAACATCGGTCCCCTGTACTGCAGCCCAGGCGACAGAACAAGACTCTGTCTTGAAAAAAAAAAAAAAAGATTTAGTCTTTTTTGAATTTGAATCTATCTTCCACATTTTTCTTTTATACTTACATAAATTCTTAGCACTCCCATCAGCTCCTTTGTTTTGGGTTTTATATTTTCGGTTTTATGAGTTTTAATGTGAAAACGTATGAAACCTAGTGACTATCACAAGTTGTAAACAGCAGGAGTAATAAGTCACTGAAAATGTGACTCTCATGAGATTGTGTTGATTTTTCAATTCTCTAATCTTTTTCTAGATGACTTGCTGCTCTCCTCAAGGTAACAGCAGGGTATGGGAGAATTGATAGATAAATGCACTTGAATTGACAGATGAGTACGCTTGGCTTTGGTCATGATGTTAACATAGCTCTCTGTACACCTCTTTCACTACCATGACCATCACCTATCACCAACATCTCCTGAAGCAAAAATAGACCTTAAAGACTGTGAATGTGAACAGATTGCATGCTTTTAAAAGTCACCTAGTTTAAGAGAAAGAAGTGTCACCTGGCATTGTTGCCTAGAGCTCTGTCGTTCACGTAGATTGCACTGGTATGTGTAGAGCAAAGGGCCAGGGCTTCAATGCATCGGCCTGGCTGCAGGTTGTATGCCCTGTCAGTGAGTATTTGTTGGTTGTTGACTACGTTATTTACATGTAATTGTAAAATCTAGATCTACTTAGAATGTGGTTTCAGCTTAATATACATGTTAAAGTATTTTATTATTGATTAATGATTTAAAATGAAATATTAAAAAAATTATAATTTAACTTTTTTGTAAGGACTTTTATTATACTGCACATTTTATAATGTACTCCATTGTTATATTATACTTTTTTTGGAAAGGAGTAAGTGAAAAATAAGACGATCCCAGTTATTAATTGTCTTCTCCACCCCATTTACACCACTCAGTAGCAGCTACAGAAGTGATGCTGATTCCAGAACATTACATGAGCCTGACTCCAAGGAATGTTAGAGATGCACTCACTGTGTACCATTTTACCATACATTTACTGTACTGTGCTCACTAATGGATTAAACAGGAGAACCTATGTACTATACTGCTGTCAAGGAAAAACTGTTTTAGTTAATATTAAGCAAAATATTAGATTACCTATATAACACTTAAATATAGATAGTACTGGTTTCTTTAAACTTTCTTTAATGTCCTTTATGAAATAGAAAGTCTGATGCTATTGGTCAAAGTGTACAAAGTGTGAGGATGAAATGAGACCTAATGTACCACGTGGGGACAATAGTTACAATAATGTAATGAAATTGGCTAAGAGGATAGACCTTAAACACACACACACACACACACACACACACACACAGACACAGTAACTGTGTAGAAGTATGTTCATTAAAATAAAGTAAGTCTGGTGAAAGATTTTAATTATGTTGTTTCAACAATTCCTTAGGAACCAAAAAATACAACATATGCAATCCGTGTGTTTGCTACTACTTTTCTGTCTGATCAAATGGACTTTTTCTGCTGTTTAAAAGAAAAAGAGTAAAGGAAATCTTTATGGTGTTCTGTTAAATGAAGTACTGTCAATTTTGTCAAAAAAGAACTAGGATCAAATTAAATCTATTTTATGCTACCCGGCCTACATACACGGCTCAAGAGAATCACTGCTCATTTTAAAATATGTGAACTCCTGCTACAAGCCACCCCAAGGATACTGTTTACGGTTGCCAGAGAAGGGAGCAGCTTTGTCATCAATCTATGCCTGCAGTTTGGACCTTCCTCCCTGGTGGGGTTCACAATTTTTATTACGTTTTTTTCTTTGTTTTCTTAATCTAGTTAGAAGTTTTCTAATGGGTAGAGTGGTAATGGTAGTATCTTTTACAGTGTTGCTTTGAGATAGTTCACATGAGTGGGTAACAGTTTCTAGCTTATTCTAGGTGCCCCGAAATTGTTAACGGCTTTTGACATTTGCACTTAAAAACTATTAGACTAAATTCATCCTTTTAAGGATGTGCAATTGAGTTATCTACTGTATTCTCTTTGATATACATTTTCTGATAAAAGGTTTTTAAAATTTCTCCAGAAAAGTTAACATTTTAAAAAATTAAGTAATTTAGTGATTCCTATTAAGTAATTCCAATATATAATTCCAAATTATATATTGGAGAAACAGTTTTCCTGAGAGTATATCAACTACTTTGATAGAGTTGCATTGGAAGTATATGAAATGTTGTCCCTATGTTCATGCTAGACCACTTTGTGTGTGTATCTGCGTGTGTGTGTGTGTGTGTGTGTGTGTGTATGTTTGTGCATGCACACGTGTATCTTCTAATCCTAAAATGAAAACCTTATCAGTTGTTTTGCTTCATAATGGAAAAGTTATTTTTGGAGAAACTGTTCTTTTAACCTTGATTTCATAGATAAAGTGGTTCATAGATGGCTTCTAGGGGTCTGGTGAATATTTTGAAATTATATTCTATTGTATGGACTCAGAGAGTATATATAATTTTAGATGATATAGATATATAATTTTCTGATTTGACCATCCATACCTTTCATCAGAGTCTCAAAACTGTCTCAAGCCATTGGTTTAAAAGGATCAAACATAGCTTTGGTTTTTAAATAGTTGGTTTAGAAGTTTACCATACTTGAGGAATTTTGAAGGCTGGTTTTATAATTGGAGCAATTATAAAGGAACAGTGAATTATAGACATTATTTAGCAAATCATGTTGAAGTTTGTTTTTGTCTCAGAAACTTTCTTCATCATTATATTCTCGTGTCTAGGTCATCCTTACTGGCACTCTCTTTGTCATAATGGTGCTACTGTATTGTGCTGCCATACCACAACACCTAATGTTCTAAACATTACCTTTCAAATCCCACACCCAGCACAGAAAGATAAGGCCGCCTAAAACAAGTTTTCATCTTGGAATTGTGGTGAGGAAGGGAATTGTGAAGAGAAAAATCTCAAATTTGTTATTGATTAGTAGATACTTTTTCCCCCAAGTCTAGCCAAGAAAGTGATATTTTATTTTTAAAATAGTATTTGACTTTTGGCTTCAGAAAGGAGAAAATAATTTCTTCATGTATATGATGCTTTTTTGAAGAACGTTTGAGGTTGCTTCTTTTATTTCAGAGATCCTCATACATCCTGATGAATTAATTCCAAGTATGAACTTAATATAACTCTGTTCCATAGAAACAGATTTTATGACATAGTAATCAGTTGCTGGTGTCTTTTTGTAGACTATGGAGTATCTCAGTTGATTCTTAACACAGTGACCTTCAGTAAGCAATGACACCCTTTTTATCTACCAAACTTTATTTGTAAATATGTTTACAGGTGAAATATAAACTTTTTTCTTAGGCTGTTTAGCCAGTCAGCAAATATTTATTGAGTGCCTATTATCTGTGAGGCACTGTGCTATGCTTTAGGAGCTGTAAAATACATGTGAGCCCTGGATATGCCGGCAAAGATGACATGCCTCGAACCAAGAAGTTTGGTTAGTTCATTTTGGGCACGTGAAGGCTCCACNGCAAAAAAAAAATGTAATTTTGTTAATTAAATTATGCACAGATACTTTAAAAAATTAAGTAATCAAATAATTAAATGAATATATATATAAGACGAGTTCATTGCGAGGGATATGAAATGTTTAATACAGATTCATTTTTTCATGTTTTAGCCCTAATCAGTAAAAACATTTGAAATGATCTCTTCTCTTCTCTAAATTAATATGGAATTTGCCACTTTTTAATGAGTATCAAATTCTGGAAGTATATTTATAATTTGAAGTAGAATTTAAGAAGTAGTCAGCCATACTAATTCATGGAGTGGAATGAAGCCAGAATCCAAAAAATCTGTAATAATTGATAAAGTTGTCTCCTACTTCATTGTTAATATTAGAAACACCCCATAGTAACCCATTAAAAAGCAGTAAAACAGTTATTAGGATCACATTAGTTATTATTTAAAGTTATTAGGATTGTTACTGTTTCTGTTGTTTTACCTATCTTGAGATAAAGGACTGTAAATGTAACAGCCATTGGCAAGTTTATGAAAACAAAAAGTTGCACTCAATGGGCTGAGTTGAATAAAGGGGCAATAGGAAAATATACACTTGTGAATTAATCACGCAAACATCAGGTTGAAAAATTTCCTGGAATAGGGTAATATAGTAGAAAGAAAAGAGTATTTAGACTCAAAAGATTCAGATTGAAAGTTAATGTTGTCACTAGGAAAAATATAGTGTCCAATTTTCTGTGGATATTCACCATTTATGTCTGTTACCTTGACATAATTAGTAACATCACTCTCCCTTATTCTCAAAAGAATAAAAGAGCCACAACACTCCAGCCTGGGTGACAGAGTGAGACTCTGTCTCAAAAAAGAGAGATATATAAATATGTTTGTATTCACTTGAGCAAAGTGATTAAGGTGACTCCATAAAAGAGAATAGTTTTATTTTTATCATGTCACCCTTAAATTTGCATAAATCTTTTGTGATTAGTTGTGTAATGTCCATTCTTTCAAAGTGTATGGTCTTGAAATCAACTCACAGACCATGATTACAAACAATATTAAAACTTTGACTTTGCCTGTGATAAAAGATAGATTTCATTGAATTAAAATTCAATAGGTTGACCAAACTGAGTGAGAAAATGGAAGAATTATTTTATGGTTTCATCAATTTTCAATTCAATTTTGAGTGTTCTTCAGTTTATTCTCTTTATCATCTTCAAGAGGTAATTCATGCCTTTCTGTTCGCTTTGAAAATGAAAATAATTTTATGTTTTCTATAAGTAATTATCAGCAATCACAAATTTTAATATTTTTCCCTATGAATTTGATCTTAAGTGTGCAATTCTCAAACGCTTTCATGTGGCTCTATTCATGAAACCTGTTTGATTTCAGATGATCTACTTTATTTCTATAAAATGCTTGCACCTTTGCCTCTAAAATTTCTTACTGGAAAGCTGTTGGAGGACTTGTATTAATTTGAAACAAAAGAAAACAAAACCAATGTTTACACTAGCAAATGAGTTTCTAACTCCAAGGGCCCTTTATCAATAGCAAGAAGAAACTAATTCTGCCAAAATCTGAGAAGTCTTTAACTCACCATCAGGAGGACTACAGAACCTTGGCAAGCAAGTGTCACCTCATCATATGGAACTTTTAAATATATAGTTTCTGGGACAAGATGTTAAGGGATAATAATTGCTACTTTGCAAGGTTATTAAAAAGCATTGAAAGCTAATGTATATGAAAAGTATCTGACTAGTAACCTGCAATTTTGTGTAGATAATAGCAATTAGTTAAGTTAATGAGCAAGATCTGGGAAGAACGAAGAGTCAAGGGGATAAATCCTACCAAATAATGCTCTTTCTTTTATTTTTTTCTATGCCAGCCAAGACCCGCTCCCTTAAAGATTAGTATGTGAATAAAAGTTCATTTGAATGACTCAGATAGTCATTTTTACAAGCTTATGTGTCTTTCCAGTCATTCAAAAAATTTTTTTAACTTCAAAAATCCAAAATTGAAGATTCTGAACCACCTAGATTAGGATTTGAGGTCGCCAAAAGACTCAATTTTACTATCTCCATCTACTGGCAGGGAAGAACTATATCCATGCATCTGGACTGGCATAGAAAAGAGGAGAAAGAACATTTAAAAGGTAAGCGAAACGTATATTTTTATTTACTCTGAATTTTAAAATTTTCTTACCATAAACTCTATTGTTCTTTCATGTAATTAAGGTTGATACAATGAACCATCTTAGAGCAAGAGAATTTGTTTAGGTGACACAATACTCATATCTGATTCTTCAACATCAGCAAGTGTGGACGTGGATGCCTTCCTTGCATAATGGGACTACTTTCTGTCTTTGCACTTAGTAAGTTTCCATGCGGTCATTCCAGTGCCTTCGTGCTTTTTTCACTCATATTCCTAATAATCATTAAACTGCAAAAATGTCTATATTCCCACTTCTGTATATTCTCTGACATGTTAAAGATAGTTTTACCTGGCAAATTATTTCTATTACCATGATTTAGAAAGAGTAGAAGTATGTTTTTCAAGGTGTAATTTATTATTCTGGTGTTTCTTATATTTTTTCATCTTCTTTTTATAATTATTTTAATTGAGCAGGAATTACTCAATAAGTTTCTTATTAATTGACTGGTAAGAGTGATATCAGTTCTTTTTAAAACTGGTATTTTGCTTCTCCCTCAAAAACTTGAAATTGCATTGGTTTACTTTTAACAAGATTATTACACTGTGATCAAACATTGCAGTGTAATAGCTGCTATAAAATAAATCATTTGATGGTTTATGTGGTTATACAGCAATAGATCTGTAAGTTTAAATCATGTATATTAAATAGTTTTGTATTTTAAGTCTTACATTATGCATTATGCATATCTTTCTTTAAAAAGCCATATTTACTCTTGAGAATAGAAGTAAAAGACATTTGTCATGTAATCAATATTATTACTGTTGCTGCAATTAAATAAGTATAATTTGTACATTTTTTTCCAGTTAATTTTCTCCTCTGTGCCCACGTCAGGTGTTTGTTCATATCTTTGCTTTCTTTCTTGAGATAGTGGTACATTTCTTTTAGAGGGACGGATGGATTTATAAGGAACATAATGGAGAGTTTTCAACTAGAACACTAGATTTCATGGGCAAGAATTGTCAAGGAAATGGTGTTGCAACATGTCTGTTCACTTGCTCAAAGGTCATAAATGCAGCTGGTCCCTTTGCTGGGTAGGAGATTACACTTATATAAACAATGCAGATGCCATAAAGAAGGACACTCAGATCTTCTTGTGACATCTGACAATGTCCAGTCTGACAGATATCTCCTCACAGTTGGCCCTGTGATCAGAGGACAAGGGAGTAGGTATTTTTGAATAATGTTGAAGGAACTAATGATAATGGGGTGTTAAAGAATAATCTCACCTTGCTAACAGAACTTCTGGTGAACCTCATACAGTCAGTTCAGTCCCTGTTTTGAATAAAAGCATATGCCTGCTCAAATCGATTCCATCCTCTATTTCAAATCCTCTTTTAGTCTCACTGCCCCTTGATCTTCAGATCGATTTTAAAGCTGTTCTCATAATGCCAGCTGTTGCTGAAGAATTATGCTGATTGTTATAGTCAAGCCAATTCTAGAATAAAGGATACTTAAAATCTTCACGTTCAAGCTTATTCACGCTTTTTTTTTATGGACCAGCTAGATAATAAAAATAATGTGTGCTGAGTTGGAATCATAGCACAACTGGATATTGTCATTAGTATTAAAAATGTCTTTGCTTTGAGAAATTTAAGCAACCTAGCTTCCCACAAACTATCCAAACTGTATTATTAATTTATGGTTTTAATTTCTTTAAAAACCAAATGTTTGTATTCTTCATATATTTGCATCACTTTAATATTCACAAGAATTGTTACAGATGGGGAGTGTGGTGTGTGGGAGGTAATTTTCCTAGGAGGGCTGAATGGATAGGACATTCATGAGCATATTTTGTTTAAAGCTAGCCTATGAGGGGCAATCATGTCCCAGGATAATTGCCCTTTATTTATACCTGATAGAGTTATGTGGAATTACTGCTGAAACCATAGATCTCGCTACAAATATAACTTCTAAATTTCAAATATTGTGTATGGAATTGTAAGCACTTATCACTTATTGACATTATTTAATCACATAAGATAGAAGAACATGATTTGTGTAGAAGTGACCTAATTTAGTATTTTTCTTGCTTTCGATTAGGTTCATTACATATATATGATATGCATTCACTTTTGAACCTAAAATGCAAAACGTAACAGGAAGTGGTAAAGACTAATTTTTAGCATTTATATATAAATCTTTATATAGTAGGACTAAAGTAAATATATTTCTGTTTTCTTATTTTTTGAATTCATTTGTTTTGGTCAATTCAGAGCTTAAAGAGAGAATTTTAAGTATCTTTTAAATATTTATTAAATGCATAAACTGATGGGCTTATTTGCATTTTTTTCTATTAATAAATTTGGTTTGGTTATCATTTTGTTGCTGCTTTCATTGGTAAATTTTAAACATCTTACTATCAAAATGTCCATACTTTAGATGTTATATGCTCACAAAGTAATAAATAACTACTGTCCATATTTTAAATTCCTTATAAATTCTGCTCTGAATGTTGTAAATTATATGTCCAATACAGATAGAAAATTGACGGATGCTGAGTCTCCAAAACAGATGAAATTATTTATTGAAAATATTTTCCTTAAACTTTTTTGTTTAAAGCATATATAATGTGAATTTATGCTAAATCACATTAGCCAGTTTTTGCCACAACAGTATTATTAGATGTAAATGTATTATTCTGCTTAAAATATTTTAGAGTAACTAATATTTTATGTGAACTATCTATATTGAATGGTAGTTTTAATTCAAATTCTACTATAAAGATATATGCACAACATATGTCTATTGTGGCTCTGTTCACAATAACAAAGACTTGGAACCAACCCAAATGCCCATCAGTGATAGACTGGATAAAGCAAATGTGGCACAGGGAATACTATGCAGCCATTAAAAGGGTTGCATTCATGTCCTTTGCAGGGACATGGATGAAGCTGGAAACCATCATTTTCAGCAAACTAACACAAGAACAGAAAATCAAATACCCCATGTTCCCACTCATAAGTGGGAGTAGAACAGTGAGAACACATGGACACAGGGAGGGGAATATCACACACCAAGACTTGTTGGAGGGTGGGGGACTATAAGAGGGATAATATCAGGAGAAATATCTAATGTAGATGATGGGTTGATGAGTGCTGCATGTCACCATGGCACGTGTATACCTTTGTAACAAACCTGCACATTCTTCTCTTGTACTCCAGAACTTAAAGTATAATAAAAAATAGAACATACATTTTAAAAATTAAGATAATGTTTAAATAAATACATTTTAACCCAAACCTAAAAAAAACAAATAAGAGAGTTGATTATATATTTTTAAAAATTAATAGTGAATCTTTAAGGTGAATGCTGCTTTTGTAATATGAGTTACTCCTAATTTTTTTTCTTCCACATTCTGGTTATGGCCTCTTTAATGTACAATTGAACAGAATAAAAAAAATTATAGTATTGCCTAAACATGTTTCACGATAGTGAGGTGTGTAATTGTGTGTGTATGCAATTATATTCATTACTAATTGAATGTAATAAAGGCTTTTAGGATATTCTGTGTTTATAAACTTGGCCATTTATTCAGTTTCATAATTGGTAAGAAGATTATTGCTTATTTTTCTTCCATAATTGAGCCTTCATTTTAATATGTCATATCCCATTGTATAGAACAAAAATAAGACTATTTTTTACCATTACCTTAAGGGAAAAATACCATGTTGTCAAATCATTTACATTTCTATAGCACATGCCTCGATGCTAGAAAAATTTTATAGATCCTCTCTGCTGAGTCTTTTATGATGCAAATTGGGATAGAAATTGTGGCATTCACAATAATAATCACATCAGGATAACAGGCTTAAATAAGGCTATTCCAGGTAATCCCAAACATATATTCACTATGTTATTATTTTGGCTGTAAGTATAAAAAGTTCTAACTCTCACTGGCTTAATAATAAATGTTATTTATTTACTCACAACACTGAGAAGCCTAGAGTTGGGGTGATTTTATTGTGTGACTTGAGCTGGGATCTAGCTCCATTTTTCTATATTACTGTGTATCTGCCTGCTTTTGTGAATCAGCCTTTTTATTAGGCTAGAATCCGTTATGATGGCTAAGTGGCTACAGGAGTTCAAAATCTCACTTCTGTACCCAAAACTGTCTTGTCCCCAAATTTTGGAAAAAAAGGCGGTCTGTCAGAGTGATCCACACAGTAAGGGAAATGGGCTTATATTGATTTTCCAGGAATACTTTTAGGTAGGGTCAGTTCAATCTTTATTCATTGGCTACTTGAGAGTGATGTTGAGGGATGATGAGAAGATGCTCGCTGTATTAACATTCCTTCATTGCATATGGAAGCTTTGCTGTGCACTTCCTGAACACAGGCCCCCATTTCTTACCAAAGCTCATAGACAAGAGGCTAGTATTTGAATTCCTGTACTTCTTGTTAGATTCATGAGAATTTCAAACTGTTTTTTAAAGACAGCATCAAGTCAAAGAAATGTTAAAATTTCTACAAAATTGCTCCTTTTCCTCCTTCTTAATTAAGCTGTAGAAGGAAATCAGAAATTTGAAATCACTGTCCAAAAATCACTGTTTCTTGCTTAATCAGTTTGACCTTCATAAAATCAGAAGGGCTATACAGATGATAATGATGTGTTATACCTTACATATGTCCTCTTTTTTGATGACATCAGGAAAGCTAGCATTTGTGGGTAAATTTTCTCCCTCATTCTATTTAAGTTAAACAGAATATGATAGCCAATGTTTTTCCATTTACTTATAGATTGATTTGTAATTATTTTATACAAATATCATTTCATTTAAACTTTAAGTCAACCTGTGATTATCACCAGTTTATATTAAAAAATAAACTAAGATATCAAGTGGCTTGCCTAAAGTAACAGATTTTATTATCAAGTGGATTATATTTTACAGTTTAGATAAAATAATGACTGTAACTGTGGCATTGTCAAGGTGTGGTAAATTATAAAATGTGTTTTATTTTCAAAATAAGTAGATATATTAAGAAAATGGCAAATCTCAATAATGTATACTCTGAGTCCTATCACTTTCCGCTGAAATATGTTTGTAGGTTATTACGGATGAACTTTGAGTATGACATCACATGTAAGCTAAGGGACTCTGTTGGGGCATATAAACTGTAAATCATATTATCTTTATTATGTACAGTGTCTGGAAGTTCAGAACTGAAGGGTGAAATTTTGAAGTAATATGTTAAATTATTTTCTGCCACGTTTGTATAATGCCAAGTTCCTTTATAGTATCAATATGTATTAGGTGGTGCCATGTACCCAGAACAGGTTATGGGCTCCAGTAAATAGATCTGACCTTCTAGGAATTGTAGTGTAGTAGAAAAGTGAACTCATACATTATGATTAAAATATTCACTCCTAAAGGGAATGTACACCAGGAATCGACTGTTGCCTTCCAAAAGAGGTAACATCTGATACTGGCTTGTTTACTAGTACAGCTGGTCTAGGAATGATACCAAATTAGAGCCCTAGAGGTTATCGCATGAAGAGGACAGGGCTTCGTTTTGTTTCTGATCTACTAAGCACCTGTAGCAGTACTTGAAACAACAGATTCTCAATATATAATTTTTGTTTATTTTTTCTTTCAGGAATAAAATGATTATCTCCTGGGATAAGCTCAGGAGCCTCAATTGGACATATTCTAAATAATTATAGTAGTTTTGTGATTTACCAAAGATAGCAATCACTTTTTTTTTACTTTTCCTTAGTAAACATTCGTGTAATTGGTAAATAGTTTGGGGTAACCAACGCTATCTTTGTTGGTTGTTTTATCTTGCTATTGTTTTAAAGATATGAGAAATGAGGATAAAGCAAAAACTAGAGTTTGTTTTCCCACTAGCCCATTATCATACTGTTATATTAATAGAATTTAAAATATTAAGCATGCAAATGGAGTAATTCTATATAGTTTGAAATTGATGGTGAGAGATTTGTTTGCTCTGTGGACCTCAAGTAGCTTGTCTCTAAAGAATCAAATAAGATTAGGATGAAATTACTCGGGATTTTCTAGACAAAAGCATACCAGCTCATGGAGTCAGTGAAACTATATATGGATATAATGTATGTATGTGTACGTGTATGTGTATTTGTGTATATATATACACATATATATTACACATATGTATGTACATATATAGACACATATGTGTATATATGTGTGTGTGTATATATACATATATGTATATAATGTATATATACACACATATATGTGTTCATGTGTGTGTGAGATAATTTTAACTAACAATGTTAAAAGTGAATTTTGTTAACTAAGAGTTAAGGAGATTGAAAGCAGTTGCGGAAATAGCTATATCAACAAACTAGCAACATTAGGATACAGAAAAATTACCACAGGTGACAAAATAGTGAGCATAACAAAGCACAAATTAAATCGGTGAATATGTATATTATCAATGTATTGAATGAGGATGGGAAGATGATGCATCTCACTTTAAGAGAAATGCATTTTTACGTAGTTTGAAAATAACACATATTCACAAGCAAATACATCCAAAATGTCACAGTACATTTGTGAGGCATATCTGTTTACTGGTGACACGTTGCTACAGTCTTGAAACAGAACAGCAGAATCCAGAACTGCCCAACTAAACCAAGGTTAGAGACCTACTTCTTTTTACCTAATTTTAATCCTGGCATTTGTTTTCTGCTAAAATCAACATAAAACATTAGCATAAAGACATGGATGATTTTTTAGGACTTATATATTATCCAGAAAGTTCCTTGTCAGTGTTGTCTTTATTAATAATGCAGCATTTTGAAGGATTATAATTTGAATTGCATTTTATGATTCTCTTACTACCACCTTCTTTCACCCATAATATTTCTTTAAAGGGACCAAAAGTATATAATACATGGTAAACATTATAGAATTGCTTTGATTTTAAGTGATAAACTGGCTACTTACAGATATATAGTGATTCTATATAACTGAATTGTATATATACACATATAGTCAACAATTTTACAGTATTTACATCACTGATCTCTCTTCTTTTCCTTTTTTATATTTTTTTCTTCATTTTAGTGTTCAGTACCTCTACCTTAAGAGACATTGGGTATGGTAATTTGAAATTGTCTATAATCATAATTTTTTAATGTAATATTTATACATATTTTCATTTTTTATGTCAAACTCATTAAGATGTACAACATTTATTCTTGTTAAAGTATACAAGCATGCAAGGATCGTGTAATACATATTTTAGTGATTTGACTATAAATGTTTGTTTTATTTCTTTGGTAATTTGAGTATATTGTCTGTTGGATATAGGAAAAACAAATGTTCAATAAAATATTCTCAACTTTTCTCATCCCTAAAATACTAGTAAACTTGTATGTTCAAAAAAAATGACTGTTAAAACTGCAGAATATAAGTAGAGAGTCTGAATTTGGTAGACTTAATGTTTGTCGCTTCTTTTTCTTTCTTCTGATTATAGGCCTAGTTGCTTGAGATTTACATAAAACTTTGACAGCCATCTGCAAATCATAAGTGTTTGGTGGCAAACTTCTTTGCATTTTAAGGTGAATTTTCTGGGAACTGCAATTTAACTTAAAAGAAAATTTACAATTTTTTTTTTTTTTTTTTTACCACAAATAAGGCCCAGATTTTCAGTCTTTAAATTATGTTTAATTATAGTCTAATTGAATAGTGAATTATAAGGGGAAAGAAATGTAAACACAAACTTAAGTATATATATTTTAGCCATGAGCTTTATGACTGAAGATATAAAAATAGAATTCAGATCTTTTAATAGCCATGTAGTTTTCTAGATTATATGCCAAACACTGCTATATTTGTAATAAATGCCTTCGCTAAAAGGCATTTGTTTTGAAGCAAAATAGGGTAGATCTTAGGTTTTAATAAATCTGATTGGAAAAAATAATCCATTGAAAATACTAGTTGTCCAAATCAGAAGGATTATTGATATAAACTTACTATAAGTACTTCTGAAATATGTAGATTATTGGAAGAAACTGTGGACAATAGGAGAAAACTCATTGTTAAAAGAAATACTTGAAAACAGTTTATCAATTTAAGTTTCAAGAATTAATGATCATTACTTTCTTTTTAATTTTTTTTATATTTTATTTTTGAGGCAAAGTTTCGCTCTGTTGTTAACAAGGCTAGACTGCAGTGGTGCCATCGCAGCTCACTGCAGCCTCAAACTCCTGGGCTTCAGTGACCCTCCCACTTCAACTTCCCAAGTAGCTGGGACTGAAGGCACATGCGACCATATCCAACTAATTTTTGTATTTTTTTAGAGACAGGTTTTCATCATGTTGGCCCGGGTGGTCTCAAACTCCTGAGCTTAAGGGACCCACCTGCCTCGGTCTCCCAAAATGCTGGGATTACAGACATGAGCCACAGTGCCTGGGCTAAGCATTATTGTCTTAATAAAATTTGTCTATGTGGAGAATTCATCTAACTTTATAGCTCCTTCTATATTCTTAGATAGCTCCTTCTATATTCTTAGGATATATACTACTGCTAAATAATATTCATAGAAAAGGTGTTGTTTATTTTATATATATATAATTATATATTTATTATATATAAATATATATAATATATATATATTTATATATAATATATATATAATTATATATATACATATATAATTATATATATTATATATAAATAAATATTATATATTTATATATAATATTTATTTATATATATATATAATTGCAGCCAATAGCAATATCAAATATTTGCATCTATTAAGAAGAAACATGTTCTGTATAGGGTGCTTACTACTGAGGAAAAATTTAAGCACTGAGAATGGTGGCATTCAGTTATTTAATTATATCTCATACATAAAATGTTACAATTATTCAGGGTAGTTTAGGATTAAACAGGTTGTTCTCTAACATTTAATCTTAGTCTAACTAATACATGACCCTTGACGTTGTATCTTTTCGGACGTTTCCTAGAACAATATTCTTAAATTGTATTTTATTAATGTGAAATAATATTAACATATTTTGATTAACATAGATACTAAATGAAAAGTAGCTGCAGTTACTGTAATGAGTGCTGACAATTCTGAGCAAAAGGAAATACCCATAATTCAAACAGCCTTGTGTCCAATAGGAGGTGTATTAGTTTTCTAATATTATGTAAGAAATTTCTACAAATTTAGCAGCTTAAAGTACCCTTTATCAAATCTCAGTTCTGTCAGTTAGAATTCCAGGCACTTTGTGACTGGATTCTTGTTAAGGGTCTAAAAAGGTTCAGATAAAGGTGTCCACTAGACTCCTTTCTGGAGACTGAGGAGAACCGTCTGCTTCCAAACTGATCATGGTCCTTGATCTTTTAGAACTGAGGTTTTCGTTTCCTTGCTGGCTATCATCCTTAGACTGTCCTTAGCTTCTAGAGGCTTCCCACATCCATTGGCACATGGCTTCCTGCATTTTCAAAGCCGGCAATAAGGAGTCACCCTCCTGTTGAAATCTCTCTCATACTTTGAAGTTTCTCTGGGTTTAAGAAGGACCCAGCTTACCTTTTCAGCTCACTTGATAAAGTTAGACGCATCCAAATATGATTAACTCAAAGTCAACTAACCTAATCGTGGGAGTAATATCCCATTAGATTTCACACACTCAAGGAGAGGATTATGAAAGGATGAGGGATACTTGGAGATCATTTTTGAATTCTGCTTATCATGAAGAAAATGAGATCATTGGTAGGAAGAAAAGAAGACACAGACTTTAAGATATTGAGTTGAGAGACAGAGAATTGGTTGGTAGAAAGAGTTTTAGGTTTTTGGAAATGAAGGAAATGGAGAAGAGGAAATGGCAGAAAACTAGAAAGACAAAAGGAGGAAAGAAGAAAAATGTATTTTTCGGGGGGTTCTAAAACCTTTTAGATTTGTAACAAAGGAGCCCTGGGGAGTGGTGGAGGGGCTCCCCTGGCACCGGCCAGATATGAGGCCCCATGAGGGTGTTCCCAGCACCTGCAGGGCAGGGCAAGGCAGGACAGGGTTTGGGATGAGGGTTTAATCTAAAATGTCATGATTTCATAGGCCCTAGTAACTCTGTTACACAACTAGATGGGACATATCCAAAGGCAGTGAAGACAATGAGATTTATCCTGTTTTGGAGAGTAATCAAATATATAAAAGAAAGTGGATAAGGGGCAAATGAATGAATAATAGTGCTTATAAAGTAATGGTATTCTCTCCATGATCTTACTGCAAATATAATGTTCAGTTTTGTGCAGTGTATCTCCAAATTATGAAAACCAATGAGGCATTGCTAAAGACTGTTGTTCTGATATTATGAGTATATAAAAGTTGCACTATGAAATTGTCAGATATCCCGCCATGCACATCATGTGTTCAAGGTCCAGTCTAAGTGTATTCCTTTAATAAAAAAAAAAAAGTATTAGAAATTCAATAAGGGATATTTTTTTTTTTCTCATTGGAATTTAGCATCCTTAAATTGATGTTTATGGCCTGGAGTCTATAACTAACCTAGTTCTTATATTTCTTTGGTGTGGTTCAATGACTGCTTATTTCATAACTGTCAATTGTGGGTTTCATCTCATAGCTAAATCTCAGCTGGTGGAGTATAAGAACACTTCTTTTCTCAACAGTGCCACCTTGTCCTTTCCCTCAATTCTCTCTCCAACATTCTAATAAAAAGGAAGAGAGATATTATTAACAGTATCTTTTAGCATTTCATAAATGTGAAAAGATTCCATGCCTAGTAAACTTGGAAGCCATTTTGTACTACACTCTCCCCGTGGAAATTCAGAGTTCATATCTGTATATTCATGCACTGAGAAGCCTTACAACATTTCTTTATATTTGTATGTTTTAATATTTTCATTTAGTGCTAATGGTTCCCTTATAACAAGAAATTGACACCATTATTTTGACCTTGTTTTACTTTTCAGAATCATTTAAGATTTGAGGTTAATGAGTAATTCTAGTTCATGGGAAGCTCTGAGCTCATATTGCATGCCTTTTTTCCCCCTGGAAGTTATGAGTCCATATAATGAGCTATTACTAAGAATTGTCTGCCAGCTCAGTTTCTACAGCAGTAGTAATAAAAAGAGGTTAGAAGACGTAAATGGTGTGTGGTATGGTATGCTGATTGACATTCCAAAGATCGGTGAGAAATGCTGAAGACTGCCTTTTCTACTAATCCACTTCTGCCTCTTTTCTCTTCACATTTCATTTTCCTCAACTATCTTAAAACTCCTCTTACCTTGACATATATAAAATTAATGCAAATCTTTGAATAATTAGTTGACTAGCTCTGCAGCTCTTATTTTTAAGTTAGGGAATTTAATTCATTATTTGTATTTTTTAAAATAAAATTATATCTAGTTTATTTTTATTCTAAAATGTCTCATATTTGATACCTTCTCAGAAATTTGAATCTTAACTCAGCTTTATTGTGATCTTAGGACTCCAGAAGATTTAGTCGTTGACATTTCAATAATTCTAAAAGTAATTTGCTGTTTTTCATGTGTAAATATAAAACATTTTTATTCAATAATGATAAAATATTCCTTTTTCTGGATCAATTCTGGAAAGAGTGCTATTTGGTGTGTATCAAATAAAACAGACTCAGCACTTGTCTGAGGTAAAATGCAAATAATAAACACTTATTTTGACAACTATAATTTTTGAAATCTGTTCTCTAAATGCATGTCTGTGTCTGTATTTTTGCTTTAGGAGTACAAGATCCTCAGCATGAGAGAATTATTACTGTGTCTACTAATGGAAGTATTCACAGCCCAAGGTTTCCTCGTGCTTATCCAAGAAATATGGTTTTGGTATGGAGATTAGTGGCAGCAGAGGAAAACGTATGGATACAACTTACATTTGATGAAAGATTTGGGCTTGAAGACCCAGAAGGTGACATATGCAAGTAAGTTACCATACTTGAAATTTCAACAATTTAACAACTATTAAAGTCTTTCAAATTGCTTATTTTTGGTGATCTGATTTTAAATGACATCTTCTGCTTTATTTTTCTGATGAAAATTTTTCTGAAGAAATTTCTAACCTTATTTAAGCTATGTTTTATTTGAAATCTTTATTTAAAATCAGAAGACACATACATGTGCATACATAGTCATTATTTTCTACCTACCTCTAAAATGATTTAATATAATTTATGGTAAAAAGTATATATAATAAAACCATTCAAAATAAGGAATAGAGAATACAAAGCTACATAAAGGAAGGTAGTTGTGCTAGAAAACGTAAGTTGCAGTTAGTGCTAAAAATCTTATATTTGACCTTCCTCATTGGCAAATCAATAAAATAAATGATAAGCTACTAAAAGAAAAAGCTCTTTCCCGGGTACATATTACCTGGATACATGTGCATGCATAGGACTAAGAAGTTTAAATATTACATCAAGAAGAAATATAGTTCAGAAAGCAGAATTAGAAATTTAGGCTAATGTTATGCCTTGCCAGGTAGGAATTTATCATAATTATCCAAGAAGCATTCATGAACCAAAGTTAGCTGGAGTATTCCACCCACGCAAAAGACCACCTACTGTATGTCATACAACTATGACTCTGTAAATCCCATATGAATACACTTGTCAAGGTTGGGTGGTCTTACTGAAGATTTTTCACTTCAATGACATTTGTATAACATGAAAATATTTTACTTGAACCTCTTCATTGGATTTTTTTATTTTCTCTTTGATATACAATTTAAAAGAGAATTTTCATCTTATGGTATATTACAGATAAATATTTCAGTACAAATGAAATAAACTTTGTACTTGCTGTCATCACAGTTTGTATCTTTAGCATCACATAGTTATACATATTCTTCACATTTGTTCTTTCTGTGACTGTGCATTTCATGTTACTTTTTTCCTTACGTCTGTAATTTTAGATTTTGATAACTAGAAGCTACCCTGATTATCTTTAGAAAACTACCAGAGGAGTAAAAGCAGATGCCGTATATCTCATTCAGATTTTGTACCTAAAAAAATGCTAAACCCATTTTTCCTAACACCTATTTAGGCGGTTTTTCATCATGCTGTGCTGAACCTCTTGTCTTTTTTTTTTTTTTTTAAATAAACAAGGTTTAATAATCTTGTCAAAAATTACAAGAGGTGTAAGATTTTCCCTACTTGCAAAGTAGTAAGCAATTCTACCAGTTTCCTGGATGCTAATGGAAGACAGGAGGCTTCTGGGTTGGAGACAAAGGACTTCATGACAAAAGTAGCAGTCACTGGAGTATTATTAGCACTTTCTTGTGCTTTCTCCTAAGTTCCAATTCCCACAGATCAACACCAAGAGAGCCATGTGACACCTGCTACCTGTATTCCTCCCCGATTACACCTTCTTGTCACCTTCTTCTTGTCACTATGGATATAATCATTGTCCTAAATTTTGTTACTCATTCTCCTGATTTTCTCTATAATTTTACCAGAAGTGCCTATTTCTCTATGTGTGATCTTTCAAAAATAGTTAATTCCTTGCCTATTTTGAAATATCGATCAATGGAACAGTACTATGTGTTTTCTTTTATGATTTAACATGTTTCAAAACAAGCAAAACTAAAAAAAAATATGCTTTAAAATTAGTTCGCGTTCAGGCAGATAGCTTATTAGATCATGTATTGTCTTTGATGTACAATAAATAACCTTTTTTGTGTCTTCTACTTTGATGAACATCTGACATGTTTCCAGTTCTTGTGCAAAAATGCAAGAAAACGTTGAGACTGTTTCTGAGAATGTTTTCACTGTCTTAAGATATTTATACTTTCAACTTTACTAGGTAGAGCTAAATTGTTTTTTTAAAGTGACCAGTTTATAGGTTTCCCAACAAGACACAAAAAATTTTCATTGCACTGTGTTCTCACCAACTTCTGATCTTTAAAAAAAAAAAATTGGTAATATGGGTGAAATTGTACCTCATTATTGGTTGTATTTTGTTTTTCTGATTACTAATAAGGTTGAGAAATTTTTGTATTTCTTATTGCCCATTCATATTACCTTTTTATCATGCCTGCTCATGTCTTTTACCCATTTTGTATTGATCTGCTTGACTATTTAAATCTTGCCTTTAATTTTCCATTATTTATCTGGAATTTATTTATGTTTGTGGTATGAAGTTTTTCAGGAGAGTATCCAATAGTGTGCCAACGTCATATACTGAACAGTCATTTTTTTCCCCAATGAAGTGCAAAGTCAGCTAGCTCACACATGAGGTTTCTGTATGTAGCCTGCTCTGTTTCTTCTGTTACTTTGGTCAGTTTTGTTTTTCTTAGTTGAATGGCACTGTCTTAACTGCTGTAGCATTATGGAAACTTTGTGATAAGCAAGTCTCACCTTATTTTATTCTCATTTTGGAACATTCTGTCTGTTTGCTTATTAATATAAAAATAGGTTGTAGAGTTCATTGAAAGCTACTGTTTTCAACCTTTTCAACCTTGAGAAATAGGTTGTAAAGATCCTTGAAAACTACTGTTGTCATTTTTATTGTAAAACATTGAATATACAGATCGTGAAGAGAATTGACATCACAGTGATAGTGACTGTCCTTGAGAGCTTCATTTACATTGCTCCATTTATTGGAGTCTTCTTTAATGTCTATATGGTTTTAAAATTTTGTTCATAATAATGTTGCACATTCTTTATTTAGAGTTACTTCTAGATTTCTTATAGGCTAATGCTAAAATCTTTCTTTGATACTACATTTTCTAACTGTATATTGCTGGTGTTTAGAAAGGCAATCAATTTTGTAGTATTGATCTTATATCTAGAAAACTTAGCAAGCTTTTTCATTTTTTTGACTGTTGCCCTGGAAATTATATTTTATTTATGCAAAAGATGATATGGTTTGTGAAAAGAAAGATTTTTTTTTCTTTCGAGTCTTTTACTGTTTCTTCTCTATCTCATTATGTTGTTGATTGAATTAGTATGCATCTTTGTCTTCTTCCTGCTTTTTTTTTTAACTTAAACTTTAACATTTGGAATAACTTTAGATTTGTAGGATGTTGTAAAGATAGTACGGAGAGTTTTTGCATACTTTTAACACAGGTTCCTCCGATGTTAACATTCTACATAACTTTGGCATATTCGCATAGCTTAAGAAATCAACATTCATACGGTATTATTAGCTAAACTCCAAGTCTTATTTGATGTCGATAGTTTTTCCAATTTATGACTTTTTCTGTTTCAGGATCTTCTTCAGAATAAACTCATTGCATTTAGTTGTAATGTCTTGTTAGTCTTCTGGAATCTGTGACTATTTCTCTTTCCTTGTGTCTCATGACTAGACAGTTTTGAACAATAAATAAAACTAGATGATTTTAAAGAATAATATTTTTAAAAGGTAAAATTGTTAGGTATTTTGTAGAATGGCTCCCCAGTTTAGGTTGTTCACATGTATTATCATGCTTACAATGAGATTATATGTCTTGGAGAAGAATTACAAATAAGTGATATACCCTTACCAAATCAGGAAGTACATACAATCAGCCTTACTCATAAGTGATGATGTTAGCTTTGATCACTTAGGTGGTCTCTGCTGGGCTTCTGCTCTGGTGAGGTAATGTATTTTCGTTTGATATTCTGTTATTTGGAAGTATGTAGCTAACTCCAGCCCACACTCAAGGAGATACTGATTAAGCTCCACCTCTTAAAAGGTGTATGCATATATTATTTGGAATTCTTCAGCAAAGAAGATTTGTCTGTCCTTCCTTTTTTCATTTCCTTCTTTTGTCATTTCTATTAGTAAAAATTAATAAATATATATTTTATTCTATGTATTATAACCAAATTCTGTCATTCTTAACTCTCTTGTTGAAATTGTTCTGTCTGTGGCCATTGGGCCTAAAAGGTTTTCAAGGTTTATGTTTTGTTTTGTTTTCTTTTCTTTAATTTACTTTATCATTTGAAGTGCTTTTTTCATTTTTATTTTGCCAACAGGCATTTTCCCCTTAGGGAAAATTCCTTTATTATTCTTTTCTTTTGGATTTAAAAGTAAGTTGCCAACATTATGACACTTCGTACCCACTGTGTATTGTTTAAGAACAAGGATATTTCCCAAGGAACGTCAGTACCAGTGTCATGTGAAGTAAATTTAACATTAATATGAAACTCTTACCCAGTGTTTTTCATCATCCGCAAATATTTTTTAATCATTTCTTTTCATTTTTTGATCTAATAAAAAATTATAAATTTTATGTTGCATTTGGTTATTGTAACTCTTTCATCTACTCTAGTCTGTAGGGGCTCCTTGCCTTTTCCTAGCTTTCATGACATTGATATTTTGAACAATTCCAGACCATTTGTTCTACAGACTCTCAATATTAATTCATCTGAATATTTCTTCATAATTAGATCCTGCTTAAATATATTGGCCAGAATGCTCTTTGTGATAAGTATTTTTAAATTGCTTTTAATGTCACTTTCTTGTATTATCAGTGACATGAGTTTGATGACTATCCACCAGATTTCTCTGTTGTGAATGTGCTTCATTGTTCTACACTATAATCAACATGATTTATGGGGGTATACTTTAAAACATGCAAATCTTGTTCTGTGACAATCTGTCACCCAATTTTTTTTAGCATCCATTTATGATTTCTCCTTTTAAAGTCAGTTATTCATTTTATGGTTTCTAGGCATTTTTTTGAAGTTTTAAGTTTTATTGTTATTACGGTTTTCACAAAATGTCCTGAATATATTTTAATTTCTGCTGCATCTCTGTGTCTTTTGTTTTATTGCTAATATTGTTTTGTGTTCATTCCTCTTTATTTTGCTTTGCTTTTCTCTTTTCTCACTTAGTTTTGTCAGTGATTCAGTTTATTCATTGTTCTTTCAAAGAAAACAAATTTTGGCTCTGTTAATGACTATTAAAGAATAAAAATTATGACTTCTCCTATATATTAAGTAAACAACTAATTTTATTTAACTTATTAACAAAGGGGACAGTCAGATGTTAAAACCAGTTTAATGACAATTCAAAAAACAGCCAGTTTTAGATTGGGAATATAGAAATAAATGTGCAAATGGAGGCAAAACTGGCCTCTTCCAAAGTCAGAGGGAGAAGTCAATTAAACTTCCACAGGGCATAGTTTATTTATATGTCTGTAGACGATAATTATTTTTTATTTGATATAAATCATTTATACCTTACTGAGTTGTAAAACAGTTCAAAGGCAATGAAAGATGCTGAGCTCTGATAGAATTGGAATTAAATAGCCAGGAAGGAATTATTCACAGCAGAAATTATTGATACTTTCCCACAAAGCACAACTCTTTCTCCACATGTCTAGCTTCTTTCTCTATATATGTATTTTTAAATTTATTTCCTTATATTCTTTATATACTTTGTTCTCTTCTGTTATGAAGTATTTCTAACTTCTGGAGTTGAATGTAATTTTAATTCTTTTATTTTTAAATTGTTCATGTAAACTTAACAATTTCTTTGCAGACTCTCTGTTTTCTATGTGCCCTGCCAATTTTCATAATGTAGTATTTTAATTTTTGTCCAATTTAAGATTTTTATAATATCTATTGTATTCTTCTCTTACAGCATAGATTATATAGAAGCAATTTTTAAATTTTTGTATATATGTTTTTAATATTTTAAAATATTTAGTTTTTTCAAATATTCATTTTTCAAAGAGTGCATGTTCTTGCAGTAGTGTATGTATATGTCTGTTACATCAATTTCAGTTGTGCACAGCTTCTGTGCCTTTCTGATATTTTCTATGTTATATATTAATTTCTGAGAGTTGCATTAAATTATTTTAATAGAGGATACATATATTTACAAATTTCACCTTGTTGGTCTGTTGAAAGCTTTATATCATTTAAAATTATGGTAGTTGATGCATACAAGTTCAAAAATGTAATATTCTTTGTGTTACTAATTTTTTGTTTTAGCCTCAAAGTGTATTATGCCTAATGTTAATTTAGCAACATCAAGTAATTTTGGTTATTTTTTTTTTTGTCTAGAATTCTTTCCATTATTTTCCTTTCAACTTTCTTCTTTCCTTGTTTGTATGTGTACAGTCATGTTAGTGTGTGTGTCTATGTATGTTATAGTTGTCTTTCTAGAAAGGAACATGAGTGGCATTAAAAAAAATTCCAAAGAAATCTTCATATTTCACTGTGGGATTTAATCTAGTACATCGATTGTTTGTATGGATATTTTGGATTCTATTCTATTAATTATTTTGTACTCATTTTCCTGTTGCTTCAGTTTCCTTTTTTGCATTCATTTAGCTCGTCTTCTTCTCATTCCATTTTTCTTTTGACTGATTTAGACTGTACATCAGTTTATGTTTTTTAATGAGTACCTTAGAAGTGCATACATAACTTAAAAATATCTAAAACCAATCAATGTTTCCCCTATCCCAAATACATAACAGAGAACAATTTAACTAACTAAATGCTAGCTTCTAAGACAGCATGACACTATGCTGAGAAAACCAATCCAAATGCCCATCGATAGACTGGATAAAGAAAATATGGCACATATACACCACGGGAACGTCATGGATGAGTTATCAGTGGGCTTCTGGTCCTCTGCTTTATACAGTCATAGCTTATTATTTATTGATGATGTCTCCTTGAAAGCTTCTGATGTCATGGACATGGTATCCCTAGGTAGACACTTTTTGTAGAGGCAAGGTCTTGCCCTGTTGGCGAGGTTGGACTATAGTAGTGTGGTCTTGGCTCACTGCAGCTTCAAGTCCTGGTCTTGGGTGATCCTCCCACCCAAGCCTTTTGATGAACCTGACTCCAGGTACACATCACCATGCCTGGCTATTTTTATTTTCATTTTTGTAGGAACAAGGTCTTGCTATATGGTCCAGGCTGACCTTTAACTCTTGGCCCAAGTGATCCTGCTGCCGGAGCCTTTCAAAGTGCTCAGATTATACATGTGAGCTACTGCACCCAGAGCAGGAGGGCACATTTTTAGTGGAAAGCTTCTTACTGATTTTTTTTCTGTTTATTCCTCTTCTGAAATAAATAATATACATATTATATATACAATTTTACAAAGAGAAAGATGATGAGAGACAGCATTTGAAAAAGGATGGATTAATCAGTCTGTCCAGTTTGAAATAGTGCTTCATCTTCACCAAAACACCTCTTCCTTTTAGAACAATTATTGTAACTGGTCCAATCAGGAAAAAGGGTAATGAGATATAGGAATAGGAATGCTACATCTGTTAAATGAAATAAACAGACTTTTTAAATATTTAGAATTTCAGATGGTCAAAATTATTAAGTTTTTCTTTATAATGAAAAAATGTTTAGACATTTTTTGTTCTTCCTTCTGTTTATAACAAAATAAATGTGACTTTATTATTTGCTCATTCATTTACTCTTATAGTCAACAAACATTTATCTTCTAATTATCTGCCACAGTAAGTATAACAACTGAATTTTCTTTATTTCTCCTTTATTCTTAGAAGTTAGTTAGACTGGACATAAAGGTTTAGGTTGTATAAGTGTAGTAAGTATAACCTACCACAGTAAGTGTGGTAGGTAATTTAGAAGTCAGCAGTAAGTAGGAGATTGTTCAATGTCCTCAAGTAGCTCATAGTCTGAGTCAAGAGGCAGACAAATATATAAACAATTAAGATAAAATGCTATGAATCCTAGTATGCAATAAATAGAGTATCGTCACTACTGTAACTAATTATGTTTAGACTACTTTTTGTTCATTTTCTAATTTATACCACAACTGTGTATCTTTACCATCAACAGTCTCTAAGTAATTGTTATTAATTTATTATGGCGAGATGGGGGTGGATAGATTAACCCTTCCATGCAGACCTCAAAAACTCAAACACTCATTTTCTGTGTTTCACTCTAGTATAGTTTTCAAGGATATTATAGATCTCTTGTGTCAATGTTACAATGCCAGTGCAAGCTGTGGATGATAAAATTTAAGGAAATGCTATTTTATGAAAACAATAAAATATTCCTTAGTTGCATGACCACAGAAATGAAATAAAGGCAGTATTGCAGTATTGTTTATTTGGCGATAATGACTTTAGTGACCAGTAAGTACAACATAAGAATTTATTTTCTAAGCAGAATGCTTTCATTAGCCCCTTAAAAGGACTGAGGAAAATGAAAGGCACTACTAGTCCATATTTAGCATAAGCAATCTTAAATTTTAGCCCTGAGAGATACAAAGACATCATTCTCCCCATCCTGAATCCGCAACACTGGCCTGAGAATAAGTAACTGGGTTTTGGACAGTAACTGACAATTTCAGTCTTATTCATGATGGCAGGAAAAAGACAGGATAAACAAACAAAAAATTCAGAACCTCTTTAAGATATGTTGTGGGAACCCTACTATAAGGGCAGAAAAGAACATTTGCCCAGTGTTGTGAATGATGCCATGGTTCCTTTCTGTGGTATGCCTACCTCAGACGCTGGCAAGGGGAAGGGGAAGAATTACACATCCCCAGAACTTGCTTTAGTGGCCCAGCTGTGCTGAAGCACCAGCATGGTGGTTACTGCCTCACTCTCTGTAGCCTGCTATAACAAACCGTAAACTGGGTGGCTTATAAAGCACAGAATTGTATCTCTCACAATTCTGGATGCTGGGAAGGCTAAGATCAAGACACCAGCAGATTCTGTGACAGCAAGGGAGGGCCGGCTTCCTGGTTCAAAGACGACTGTCTTCTCTTTGTGTCTTCCCATTGTTAAATGTGTGAGGAATCTCTCATAGGCCCCTTCTATAAGAGTGCTGATCCCGTTAACGGCCTAATCACTTCCCAAACACACCACTTCAAATACCATCACCTTAGGGGTTAGGATTTCACATATGACTTTTGCAAGGACACAAACAAACATTCAAACCATACCAGTGACCTAAACAAATCACTATAGCTTTAAGGAAGAAGAAGAGGGTGTGTTGTAGTTGTGTAGGCAAACATAGTACTATGGCTTTAAATAAGAAGTAATCTAAGCATAGAAAGATTAGTCATAACTAGGAGATAGATGGGAATGTAATATATATTGGATCTTGAAGACTAGGTAGGATGTCAGTAGCTGACTAGTACCTAATGGATACTCAGTAACAGTTACTGAAAATAAAATAGCAGGTGGATTATAGAGAAATGAGAACTCCAAATAGTGTTAAACTGGATATAGAGAAAATAATTTGAGAACATTGACTTTCTCTGGAGCCTGAGATGCCTTGGAGGTGTGGTAAGTGGTGGGTGTGTAATGGTAGAGAGGACTAAATTGTGAAGAACTTTGAATACTACGCTTAGAGATTTAAACTTCCCTTTTTATGCTATCAGAAGAAATGGTTTCGTTGCAGAACAAGGTCATGTACTGGTCTGTATTTCAGAAAGAGAATGCTGATAGAACCACGCAGTGTCTATTGAAGGAATTTTGTTATTTAGTTGGAGGTATTTTGTCTCAAACACAAAACTTCAGAGGTATATATTTTCTCATACTTAGAGTTTGCCTGATTTTTTTTTTTTCTGCTCGATGCATTAATAGAAAGCATGTTGCTCTCTTACATGCACTCTGTGTAGGAGTGGGAATAGGGTTGCCTGTGTACTGGTATGCAAAGAAAACCTTTAAACCATCCCAATTCTTTTTATTTGAAAGATATGTTATCTTTTGCCCCAGAGCATAAGCTGTGGGAGAAACAAAATGACCCATTTAAATATTGCTGCCCCTATAAACATTTATATTGAAGACAAACCAAAGAGTAACTTAAGAGAGCTAAATGTCCAATCTGTTACAGGAGAGACGGCCTTTCTCTTTTTTCTTTGAGTTGAACAGGGAAATTTTACATTGGGACCTGAGAAGAGGAGAGACCAATATTACATCAGGTCTAGGAATAATCTGACCATTCTGCTAGAAATACGCCATAATAAAATAACTTTCCAAACAGGTAAAGGCTTACATTGTAAGATACAGGGATTCATATAAGGAAATGTTAATTGAAGACTCTTTTATCAAGTGACTACGAATGCTTAGCTAGTGTGTTTGCCCATTCTCATGGGGCTATAAAGAGCTGCCTGAGGCCAGGTGTAGTGGCTCATGCCTGTAATCCCAGCACTTTGGAGGCCAAGATGGACGGATCACGAGAGATCAGCAGTTCGACACCAGCCTAACCAATTTCATAAAACCCTGACTCTATCAAAAACAACGAGCTGGACATGGTGGCGTGCACTTGTAATCACAGTTACGTGGGAGGCTGAAGTGGGAGAATTGCTTGAACCTGGGAGGCAGAGGTTGCAGTGAACCGAGGTTGTGCTCCATCCTGAGTGACAGAATGAGACCCTGTCTAGAAAAAAAACTGCCTGAGATTGAGTAATTTATAAAGGAAAGAGGCTGAATTTACTTAGTTCTGCAGGGCTGGAGAGGCCTCAGGAAACTTACAATCATGACAGAAGGGGAAGCAAACACATCCTTCTTCACATGGTGGCAGGTAAGGCAAGTACTGAGCCAAAGAAGGAAAAGCTCCTTATAAAACTATCAGATCTTATGAGACCACAGTCACCATCATGAGAATAGCATGAGGGTAACCATCCCAATGATCCAGTTACCTCCCATCTAGTTCCTCCCATGATGTGAAATTTATAGGAATTACAATTCAAGATGAGATTTGGTTGAGGACACAGCCAAATTATATCATTCCACCCCTGATCCCAAATCTCATGTCTTCACACATCAAAACACAGTCATGACTTTCCAACAGTCCTCCAAATTTTGACTCATTCTAGCATTAACCCAAAAGTCCAACTCCAAAGTCTCATTGGAGACAAGGCAAGTCCCTTATGCATATGAGCCTGGAAAATCAAAAGCAAGTTAGCTACTTCCTAGATACAATGAAGGTACAGGCATTGTGTAAATACACCCAATCCAAATGGGATAAATTTGCTTAAACCTAGGGGCAATAGGACCCATGTAACTCCAAAATCTAGTGGGGCAGTCAAATCCTTAAGCTCTGAAATGATCCCCTTTGACTGCATGTCTCACTTTCAGGTCATGATGATGCAAGAGGTGGGCTCCTATGGCCTTGGACAGCTCTGCCCTTGTGGCTTTTCAGGGTACAGCTCAGCTCTCAGCTGCTTTCAAGGCCTAGCATTGAGTTTCTGTAGCTTTTTCATGTGCACAGTGTGCAAGTTGTCAGTGGATCTACAATTCTGAGGTCTAGAGGACAGTGGCCTTCTTCTCACAGCTCCACTAGGCAGTGCCCCAGTGGGGAGCCTGTGTAGGGGATTCAACTCCTCATTCCCCTTCTTTATTACCCTAGCAGAGGTTCTCTATGAGAGCTCCACCCCTGCACCAGACTTCTTCCTGGACATATAAGCATTTCCATACATCTTCTGAAATCTAGGTGGAGATTCCCAAACCTCAGTTCTTGTCTTCTGTGCACTCTCAGGACTGACATCACATGGAAGCCACCAAGGCTTGGTCTTGCTTTCTCTGAAGCAACAGCCAGAGTTTTACCATGTTCCCTTTTAGCTATGGCTGGAGCTGCTGGGATGCAGGGCACCAAGTCCCTAGGCTGTACACAGCACAGGGACTCTGGGCCCAGACATAAAACCATTTTACCTCCTAGTCTTCCATATCTGTGATGGGAGGGTCTGCCGTGAAGTTCTCTGACATTTCCTGGAGACATTGTCTTGGTGATTAGCATTTGGTCCCTTCTTACTTATACAAATTGCTTGAATTTCTCTCCAGAAAGCGAGCTTTTCTTTTCTACTGTATTGTCAGCCTGCAAATTTTCCAAACTTTTGTACTCTGTCACCTCTTGAATGCTTTGCCACTTAGAAATGTCTTCCGCCAGATACCCTCAATAATCTTTCTCAAGTTCAAGTTCCACAGATCTCTAGGGCAGGAGCAAAAAGCCACCAACCTCTTTCCTAAAGCATAGCAAGAGTGACTTAATTCATTTCGCAGCAAGTTCCTTATCTCCATCTGAGACCACCTCAGTCCAGACTTCATTGTCCATATCATTATCAGCATTTTGGTCAAAGCCATTCAACAAGTCTTTAGGAATTTCCATACCTTCACACATTTTCATGTCTTCCGAGCACTTCATGTCTCTAGGAAGTTTTAAACTTTCCCAGATTTTCCTGTCTTCCTCTGAGCCCTCCAAATGGTTCTACCCTCTGCCTGTTACCCAGTTCCAAACTTGGTTCCACATTTCTGGGTATCTTCACAGCAGCACGCCACTATTCCCAGTACTATTTTTATTTTACTGGATTAGGCCATTCTCATGCTGCTACGAAGAACTGCCCAAGACTGGGTAATTTGTAAAGGAAAGAAGTTTAACTGACTTAGTTCTGCAGGGCTGGGGAGGACCAGGAAATTTACAGTTCTGGTGGAAGGAGAAGAAAACACATCCTTCTTCACATAGAGGCAGGAAGAAGTGCCAAGCAAAAGAGGAATTAATGCCCTTATAAAACCATCAAATCTCCTGAGAACTCACTATCATGAGAACAGCATGAGGGTAACCACCCAAATGATTCAATTACCTCCACCTGTTTCCGCCCACAACACATGGGGATTATGGGAACTAAAAGATGAGATTTGGTCATCACAGCCAAACCATATCAGCTAGTGACTCTAAGAGTACAAAAGGAAATGTTTAGATTATGATACTGAAAATTTTAGGCATAGACTTTAGCATCTGAAAGGATGCCATCAACTCTCTATTGGCAGTTTTCTCTGCCTCTGTAGATTTCTCTGTTGATTTTTCTCTGCCTCGACAGATTTGCTTTCTACTAGTTGATTTGATTCTCTATCAGGCTGTCCTTCTAAAATGGCAGAGAAAGTCCAGTGGCAAGATTTTAGCACTTAAATGATCTTTGAAAGAAACAAAAACTTTTGTGCAAAATCTCTGGGAAGAATTGTAACTGGCCTGGTTTGGACCAAGTATCCATATGTGAGCCAGTTGCGATAGTATGAATTAGGCATATGTGTTACTCTGATTGGCAAGATTTGGTTTACATGCCCATCCTGAGACCCAACTGTTGTCCTATGATTGGTGGAGAAATGGCCCCTGAAAGCAAAACTTTCTTTTTTCTTTAGGAGGAGGGAGAGATGTTGGTCATACAAAAATAACTATTTCTACTATTGATGTTTAGAACAGATAGGCATTAACAGGCAACTTTCAAATTTAGTTATTGTTTTTACTACGTGCACTCTGGCCACAGAATAAAGTTCTTTTTAGAGTGAAGATTTTGCCAATGCACTTTCCAGCAACTTCTTTTGAGTGCAGTTAGTCCAGTGGCATAATTTATAGCCTTGTTGTCCTTTGCCCTCTGTAGCAATTACTTTTGTAGCTTAAAAAATCATTCCCAAGAGGGCTTAAAATAAAGGGTGCGGATCTGACCAAGTCTGAGATCAAGGGATTCTGCTCTTGGCTAATGAGATGTTTTGGTTTTATATTTTGAAATGTTCAAAATCAACATTCCAAGTAGAGAAAGAATGTGTCCTGCAACTCCCAAACTCCTGTCTGGCTCAACCACTGTCTCACCAACCCTTTACCTTTTCCCTGCGTCGTATCCTCTCCTTTTTTATTGTCAACACCTCCCTCTCTTCTTTACCTTTCTTTCTCTAGCTTGCCTGTTTGATATTGCACAAAGATCACTTTGCTGCATCAATTAGAAGAGTTTGTGCTCTATGAGGATTTTGGGGATTTTGGAAAGCCATTTTTTTGTGCCATGCCCTTACTTTCCATAGTTGCCTTGCTGCCACTGAAGTAATGTTGCAATTTTTTGAGTCTTCCGGTTGGCACAATGACTTAAATATGGACAGTTTCTAGAACCAAAGAAATATTCATGTCACTGTCAGGCTAGCTTACTGGTTACCTATTGTGGCATTTGCCAGGAAAAAAAAAAAAAAGCAGTAGCAATAGAACATTAATTGTTGTTGTTGTTATTGTTATTATTATTATTGTTATTATTATTTTGATACCGGGTCTCACTCTTTTGCCAGGCTGGAGTGCAGTGGTGTGATCTCGGCTCACTGCAACCTTCAACTCTCTGGTTCAAGCGATTCTCCTACCTCAGCCTCTCAAGTAGCTGGTATTATGGGCGCATATCACCACGCCCAGCTGATTTTTGTATTTTTAGTAGAGATGGGGTTTCGCCATGTTGGCCAGGAAGGTCTCGATCTCCTGACCTCGTGGTCCACCCACCTTGGCCTCCCAAAGTGCTGGGATGACAGGCATGACCCACCGTGCTGGGCCTAGAACACTAACTATTATTAATAAAGGACTTCTAAATGTATAAATTTAAAAATGAACTGTAATAATTTTGTGTTGGTTTTTCTTGTCTCAACCTCATCAATGTTTGTATAGATATGTCTCCAATATTAAAATATTAATATCATATTGTTATATGAATTTTCAAATAACAATTTCTGAAATTCACCTGATCTTGTTAATTCTTGACCCTTGGGGAACTAGATTCGTTCAGGTTCCAGCTCTTCTTATGGAACAACCTCACTCTTAAAGAAGCCAGTCTTTAAATACACTACCTCTTCAGGCTTTTATAATACAGGCAGAATCTGACTTCAAATTAATTTCTAATTCACTAATTGATGTTTTTCATTCTTACTTGATTTTCCCTCTAAGATTCTTTTGTCAGAATGACTAATAAAAATAATCTCTTACAAAAAAAAAAAATCATTGTTTTGCTATACAGTTAAGAATGGTTAAATTCACATTTAACAAAGTCCTTAAACTTAAAGATATTTCATTGCATTTGATTCGCATGCGAAGGTACAAAATGGAAGTTAGGACTGCCTTCCCAACTTCATGTAGGTCATACTTACAGCTTCATTTTCAGCAGAACAAATGATATGAATGTTAAGTTCTAGTCAGTGTTTACTGTAGGTAAGGCAGCATAACTCTGAGTCTCAGGAGGATGATTCTGTGAAGGCAGAGGCAAGAATTATCATTAACTGAAACTACTGGAAAGAAAAAAGAATGAGGGTTTCAATTGGTATATAGACTATTTCATAGAAATCAAGGAGGAAGTTTTTAGATTAAAATATGTAAAGAAAAATGTTATGAAAAGATCCTCGTTTAAATGTAACATTTTATTAAGTTAAATCAAAGGGAAAACCTTACCTTAATTTTGTGCAATGCTGTAAAGCAGGGTTTATGTAGTTGTGACTTGCCTACTTCACTGAAACTGAACGTTGGTCATGGTGGATGCTCATATATGATGTCCTCTGGCTTAAGAACAATTGGTGAGATCTTTTTGTTTTCACAAATATCCATGCAAAGGTGGACAATGAGGGAGGAGGCCAGAGGTTCCTGCCCCTGTGGAGTAAACTTGTCTTCTGTGAACTCCAGTTCAGAGTACTAGATAGTGTCATACTTCTTTTTATGTATATATAGAAATACATTCTAGCCTAGAAAAATGTGCATCTTCATTAGTTTTTATCAATAACATGTTTACATTATCAGTACACAGAGGTTTATGTTCTTGTTCCCAGTAATTAAAATCCCACAGGAGACTCTGAGGGGAGGAGATTGGTCTTCATGCATCAAGGTAAAATCCTGAACACATTTTTCAGTATACACAATATTGGGATTACCAGTATGGAAAATGAAGAGATTTGCTCCAGGTACCATGCAGAAATACTGGCTTGTGATGTTTCCATTTTATTTCTATCATTAACTACTAGAAATATGGCCCTGGTTAAATTATTTTCCTATTTTATCATTGTGTGCTTAAAATATAACAGGATTTTAAAAGCATAATGGGATTGGATCATTCTTAAAATATAGCGGAATTTGGTTATTGGGTTGAAATAAAGGGGTTGGGTTCCAGATGAAGATTTAAGTCACTTCCAGCACTAAAAGATCTATTTCCCAGGATTATCCACAAATACACAGGGACACTAACATTTATGTTTTGCCTTCATCCAAGCAGATAATGTTTATAAAAGTTCTTTTAAAATATTAAAGTTTAAATAACATGATTCAGATTTCTTAAAATGTTGACTTATGTATAAGCCCTTGGATTAAAATTCATTTTTAACATGGCTGAACTAATTGACATTCCCAACAGCATTGAATAGGAGCTCCCTTTTCTCCACAGCATCTATTATTTTTGTACTTTTTAATAATAGCCAGGCTGACTGGTGTGAGATGATTTGCATTATCTCATGATTTTCATTTGCACTTCTCTGATGATTAGTGATGACATTCATTTTAAATGATAAATGGTTAAACTGCTGATAAACTCCATTCATAATCAGTTTAAGAAAATCAGTTTTCTGGAAGTGCCAATACTATGGCAACCCTCTCTGACCCCATCTCACACCTCATCTAAATGGATAATGTAACATTTTACCTAGTCCCATTTCTTCATATTTTTGAGCTTTGAGAAACTTCTTTTTAAAAATTAAATTTAATATGACAAAAATGTTACTGCCTAAAAATCTATGAAGCTGTTCAGTTGTGGGGTTTTTTTGTTTTTTGGTTTTTGCCATTTTTAAACTCTTAACTATGTGACTCAAGACCATGTATAATTGCTCATTGCAGTAGAACCAAATATTCTTTTGATTCAACATCCTACTGACAGTTATGAAGTAGTAAAGGACTTTCTATTACCCATAATGCATTTTGAAACTTAAGTGCAGGAAGACTGTTTTTCACCCAAAACAGTTATTCCTCTTAGCTGTTTCAAGGACTTCGAAAATGTCTGAATAAATATTCAAATCTCAAGTAGGCTTTTCTTTCTGTCTGCCAAGAGACATAGATCGTTTCCCCATATGGCAGCTGATTTAACCCCCTACTCCTTTCTCACCAGAAATCTCACCAGAAACCCCACGTACTAACTTCAAAAACATCGTCTACTTCTTGACCTTTCTATCTGTAGCTCTCTATCTCTGTCTGTCAGTTTGAATAAGCAGGCTAGTTCATGATATCAAAATATTTGTGTAAATGGAACCGGTCATAATTTATTGCTTCTAAAATTATTTCATGGAATTGTGGTAGGCACTGTTTTTGCTGAGGTATTGGGGTTAATCTCTGGAAATGAGGCCTGCACTGTATGTTATCTTAGCATATTTTGAGGAAAAAAAAATCTCAAATTGCAGTTAACCTACTATTTATCTGTATTGAGAGCATCCAAAAAAGTGACTGTAATAGTTTGATATCATGCTGCAAATTGCGACACTCCTCTTTAAAGCTTAGCAAGATTAAGATATTTGTTATTTGTCTGAAGATCTGTAATATGAGGACTTTCCCAAGAGAGAAAAATGAGGGTCCAAAATTCTATTCCAAGTTTTCTGCATAGTATACAAAGAAACCAAAGAAAGAAAGAGAGAAGGTATGAAATGAAAGAGGAAAGTAGTGAGGAAGGAAAGAAGAAAGAAGGGAGGGAAGAAGATGCCTCTCAGTGTCTCAGGCTATTTATACTGCATTCATTTTCTGATGGTCTCAAGTTATCAAGAGCCTGGGTAGAGAAACCAAGCAAATAGTTACTATGTAATAAACCCCCCTATTTGTTGACTCCTGCTATTTGCCAAACCTTGAACTAGGCTGCTTATCCACAACTCTAATCTTTTCAGCAGTCCTTCAAGGAGTAGGTATTATTATTCCCTATTTTACAAGGAAGCTTGCAGACTGAAAGAGGATATAAAAAATTATCTAAGTTTAAAGAGCAAGTGAATGGTAGAGATGGTATTCACACCTTTGCTCTAAGGTATACTATTATGTATGAATAAAATTATCACTTTCTCTATTTGCTGTTATATTATTTGCTATATAAAACAAAAAAATTACTGTCTTTCCTGTTCATCATAAAACTAAATAAAAATAATACCTTGTTAAAAAGTATAAATTATTAAGTAATATGTTAGTCATATGAACAATTTACCCCTATTTGATGATTTTGGCAATAAAGTATATGGTTTACAGCATATAACTCCATCCCAAAACAGTTTGCAAACAGGAATTTATGGTCGTCAAATTTTTTAAGATTGGTGCAAAGTTAAAGTTCAATTATTCTTCCTGTTTTATTGTGTGGCAGTTAGATTACATAAACATTCACTCGCCCATAGTCACAGATTTAATATTTGCTTATTGAATATCCACTAAATATAAAGTAGAAGCATTAATATAGTCCCTGCCTCAGCAAACATTAACTAGCCAGAGACAGTTATGCTTGTGAAACAATAAAGAAGCAAAGTCCTATAAAACGCTGTGTTGTGAAGAATAAAACATATTTGCAAAAGGTAGAAGTCTGAACAGAAATGCACAGTCTTATGGAGGCCATCAGCAGGCTGGCTGCCAAGAAACTTCAAAAGTTGATTTTTGCCTTCACGAATATACCACTTGAATGTAGCCTTTTGCTGGAATGATTCAAAATCTGATTTGAGCACTACATTAAACAGTGATCAGTTTCTCAATGTGGGTCCATATGAACCAAATTCTCAAAATACCAACCTGTAAACCAGAATTAAATGGATTACGTTTAAATGAAAAATGTAAGTCATCTCTCAGGGGATAACCAGTCAGAGGATTGGTTGCAGGACTGCCCACATACACCCAAATCCACATATACTGCAGTCCAGCAGCAGGTCCTGCAGAAGAGCATATAGGAAAGGTCGGCCCTCTGAATACGTGGGTTTTGCATTCCTGAAGGACTGTATTTTCTATGCAAGTTTGATTGAAAAAACTTCCACATAATAGTGGACCCACTCATTTCGAACCCCTGTTCAGGGGTCAACTGTATACTACTAAAAATCCTGATGAGTTAAGGAAAATAATAGCGGTTGATGGTTTTGTCTGTGGCATATGTGGCTTATATATCACCTCTGTTTTAAGAAAGTGGCATGATAAATTAAGGCCTGTTTTTAAGGAAGAGAAGCCTTGAAGTGGTGTGGAGAAATGGTGTATGGAGGGAGAAATAAGAGTATTGACTGTAGACACTTTATGGGAGACAACTGGAATAATTTTTAATGTTAAGTCAATGAGGACCAGTGATAATAGGATTTCCATATTAAGAGAGAAAATAGAAAAAAAAATTAAAAAGACAAAACTACTGGAAGTAACAATTTATACGATGGGGTGTGTTTAATAAATAAACTATGGAATTAAAACACAGCAAGTTGCATAACCTGTGTAAACTGGTGTACCACATGTATATAGCAAATGAAAATGCTCACTATGGGAAGGGTGAACATATGAAAAGATGAAGGATGATTGACAGTATAATAAAGTTTGAAAACATGTCTTATTTATTACTCGAAATAAAGTTTAGTGTCCTTGTTTTTAAAAAGCCACTTGCATTTTTTTTTTTCTTTTTTTGTAAGACAGGGTCCGCCAGGCATGTTGGCTCACACCTGAAATCCTAGCACTTTCGGAGGCTGAGGTGGGTGGATCACCTGAGGTCAGGAGTTCGAGACCAGCCTGACCAACATGGTGAAACCCCATCTCTACTAAAAATACAAAAATTAGTTGGGCATGTTGGCATACACCTGTGGTCCTAGCTGTTTGGGAGGCTGATGCAAGACAATCATTCAAACTCAGAAAATGGAGGTTGCAGTGAGCTGAGATCATACCACTGTACTCCAGCCTGGGCAACAGAGCAGGAACCTGTACTCACCCTAAAAAAAAAAAAAAAAAAAAAAAAAAAAAAAAGACTAGATCTCATTATGTTGTTTAGGCTGGCCTCAAACTCTTAGGCTCAAGGGATCCTCCTGCCTCAGCCTCCCAACTAGCTGGAAATACCAGCAGGTACCACTGCACCCAGCTAAATTTTTAGAAAATTAGTTATATTTGTATTTAATGTGAATAGCCACAATTAGAGACAAAAATGAAAAAATGTTCCAGAGTATAAATATTGGTTATATAGAGATATTTCAACAGCACATGTATAATTATGACTAATTGGTTGCCTACTCTATGTGCATATTTGTATATAAATATGTTTGTTACTATACTATGTATGTGTGAATTGACTTCTCTCTCCGTCACTCAACAGTCATATAGTCCTCTCTGTGTTTAGAGGAAATACAATGCTAAATATTGGGGCTACAAAGATTATTAGATGGGTCCCTGGCCTCTAGAAAGCATTGTATAGTAGAGGGATAGGTATACAAAAAATATAATTATCAATAGTCATGGGTGTGGTGGGGACCATGCTGCAAAGACATGGCAATCTCTGTCTGTGGGACTCACAGAAGGCCCCTCTGAGGAATAATATGTAGCTGAAATCTGTAGAAGACGTGAAAGTGTGCCAAGTGAAGTGGAGATGATTATATTATTGGTAGTAAATAACTTAATTGATCATGTTTCTCAATATTGAGCATGGAATCTTTTGTTTTAAAGAATTGCATGCTCAATATTTTCAAAGCTACCAATAAACAGTTTTGAAGTATATCCAATGAAATGTACCACCGTATGTGCTTGGAACCCATTAGTCATAACTTGGAGATATAAAGTACGTTCTTGACCTATGACAGGACTATTATTGCTGGAGTTGCTGTACCAAAAAATGTGATCATATTTGCCATCTGGTGAAATATGCTGTCTCGCCCAGGTTGAGGTTCACAAATGACTAAAGCCCTAAGTAGCCCACAATTACTCAGTTGCCCAAAGACCTACATGTAGAATGGAAAGTTGTGTTTCATCAGATCTCAGAACTGAAGTTTGTGGTGGGGACAGGGAATGGATGCACATTGCTTTATCTTTTATTTTCCTTTGTAGTTTGAGGTATCTAAGTTCTCATATCAACCAAATGAAATGCTTTAATTCTTGTGACGTAGTGTCATACAGTTGATAAGGTCTGGGGGCGTGAAGTGTTTCTGCTTATTTTGTTTTTGTTTATGTTTTTGTTTTAATGCAGTTTCTGTCTCTGAGGAGCTTTTAAGCTTATTTTTAGAATTGTATTTGCTGTATATTTTAAAACACTTGAATGTGTACTTTTCATATTTTAATATTTAAATAAAAATATAAACAGCCTAGTAATTGAAATCGGAGTAAGTAAATTGCTACAAATGGCCAATTATTGGACTTTAGTTTTGCATATATGTGTAACAATTAACACAGGGTTTCAGAAACATTTTTGAAGAAATGGGCCCTAATTTCTATTTGGTTCTAGTAAATTATTGAAATAATACTAGTGGGAAGGTTCTCATACAAGTAGTTTGAGACTCTTGTACCTAATTTTTATTTCTGTTGTCTATAAGATTAATAAAATTGAGAAGTGTTGCATGATTGATTCTTGGTGTTTGCAGAGAGTGATATTGAGGCTCAGTGGAATAAATGGGTAGATAAAAATTCTGAATATGTGAATATCACTCATGAGACAATAATAGCTTTTGTTTAAAAGCTATCCTACCTCTTCTGTCAAGGAGAGAGAAGTCAAAGAAAAAACATCTGGAACAAAAGAGGAAATGAAGTGAGTGATACATTTGAGACCGATAAAAACTGCTGAATTTTCTGGTGACACAGGAGCCTATCAAGATATTAAAGCACTTCTAAGGAGTAATTTTAACAGGATAAGGAAATAAATAGAGAGCAAGAGGAAAATTCTGAAGTGAGAAAACGAAAATAAAATAAACCTAGGGCCAAAAAATCCCTGCCTAGGGATATTACCCAGGAAGGTAGATTTAGCCAAGTAGGCACGCAGCCTAGAATTTCTTACTTCCCTTTTTATGCTACAAAATATGAAGTAATAGCCTTAGCAGGACTTATTACAGTGATGAAATCACCTAACAATCTGAAATACTTCCCTTTATATGAAGATACTTGTTTTGTTTTGCTTCTTGAGAAATGGCAGTCTGTTTTTTTTTTTTTTAATTCCTTGTTCAGCAATCCATTTCTGTGAAAAATATAATCCTGTGTATTCCATAAATTCCTTGGCATTGGAAATAAGGGTGATGATTCTAGTAGAACATAAGAGTTAGAAAGTTGTTTTCCTACTTTTAACACATGATATGAATAAGATGACTTCTTTTTCTGATTTCTCAAATACCAAATTTCTCATAATAGAGGTTAAATTATTTTTCTTTTGTTCAATATATGAAGTCTCAGAAAATATTATTAATGTCTATACTTCACTAAATTTCCATTAAATAGTTTATTTTAGCCTCCAAGAATCCCATTCTCTAGTGAAGATTGATTATCTTATGATTGCTTAGTACTTTATTTTTTAAAAATGTATATACCTACTTTAGCTAATTCTGCCTGAGTCTGCATTTTTTGCATATTTTTATGTTGTTTACAGTATTCCAAGAGATTAATTTTATAGATTGGTCATGAGTATTCTTAAAGTAGATACAGGCTTACTTAGGAGGTAATATGTAAATGAAAATGATGTAAGTCGAATTTTACCTGTTCTATCTGTACATTAAATATACCATAAATGCACACACATTATATTGCCGGAATGTAATTATGTATACACACATATGCGTAATTTTATATATATGTATACATATATATACGCACACATATGTTTTTATAATGATCACTGAAGAAAAGTTAGAAAAAGCAAAAAAGCATTCAAAATTCCTGTTAGCTGTTTGAGACTTTCTTGTAACTTAAATTAGAAAACATAAGTAAATTTCTGTCCTAGAAAATCTAGAAAACTAACGGAGTTTTTATTAGATAATAAAAACTTCTTCCACTTATTAAGTACAGTCTTGATATTGGATCTCATCTGCCATTACTTCTTGAAACTATTCTGATTGCACTATATTTGATAAGTAAAGGACATTATTCATATCAGAAGAGTGAGATGGGGCATATGTCAGATGTATCCAAAAGTGTGCTTTTGTATTCTAAACGGTGATCTTTTAAAATGTGATTTGCGCTGTACAATGTATAAGAAAAAGAATTTTGTCCTGTTAGAAGGAACTTGTGGTTTACAGTAGTCAGAGATCTCCAGAACCAGAGTGCTCCTTCACCCAACAGCACTTTGGAAATGTTTTGTGATAGTGACAGAGTGAGGAAGAGGCATTATATTTTATAACATTTCCGGTGGAAATGGTTTCATTTGCCTCATGGGACGAGAACTTCTCCTGATCTTTGGGCCTGCAGGCTCGGAGGAGAGGCCTTGCAAAGTACAGGACTCCACTGTGTCGCGCATTTGCTTTGCCTCTCAACACTCCCATACATATAGGTGTGTTCTCTTACTTCCTAATAGATCTTTAAGGACCTCATCGTATACTGGCGTTTGTAAAGTTGGTTCCCCTGGATTAGATATTACCTGTAGAAAATTGGTGTTTTTGGTGATAACACTGCTGTATTGACCTTGGAAAATAATACAGTCTTCTGGCAAATGTAGTAATTGTGTGTGTGTGTGTGTGTGTGTGTGTGTGTACATATATATGTGGGTATTACATAAGCATGTGTCTCAGCTGCATATTTTTGACATAAGAGCACACATCAAAGTAAATATGATTTTGTTCTTAAACCAGAAAAAAAAAATTATGATTTAAAAAAATGTTATTCTAGACCATTTGAATTTAGTTGTTTATTTTGCTGAAGAGGAAGGAACCTGAAGCCTAAGCCATTTTATATTGAACACCTACTTCCTTAGAATCATCAGTCATCAGTCAGAATTGAAATGCTCTACTCATTTGTCAAAGCTGTTCTTATTAAAGGCAAATTTTGAATAATGAATTATGTTGATGAACTGAATTTTTTTAAACTTCAGAGGATATTTTTTCAGATGCATTTGTAGGAAACCGTTCCATTATGGAATAGATATTCACTAGCATAAATACTTCAAATACTTTAACAATGCTTATATTTGGGAACTGTACCTGAAATTCTCTAAAATCCTAAAAGAAACAATATTTTTATTTCACTTTGGTATATTCTAAAACAAACTCATTTTTTTTTCCTTTTTCACAGACATCACCAAGAGATAAATATCTAAATGGAGAATTAAAATGGCTTATGTTGCTGGTCAGCTATTAAAATATTTTCTTTTAAAATCAGGCTTGAAGTCATGATATTGCTTTGATAAGCCCTCAATAAATCCTTTTCAAATTTTATTATTATGCTACTTAAATGTTTCTCTCAGCTTTATATAAGTCTGTATCTAAAGTCCATCATCCTTTGCAAATGCAGCGATAATACAGTGTAAATAAAAGTTGAAAGAACCTAACCTATAGTAAGTCCTTTAAAGATGCCTTGATGAATGGTAAAATGATAAAAATTTGACTCATACTCACCTTCAATAGAAAATAATTTCCTTTACAGTCATCAAAAATTGCAGTGGCGTGGTGGCTCACACCTGTTACCCCAGCACTGTGGGAGGCTGAGGTGGGTGGATCACCTGAGGTCAGGAGTTCGATACCAATCTGGCCAACATGGTGAAACCCCATCTCTACTAAAAATACAAAAATTAGTGAGGCAAGGTGGCAGGTGCCTGTCATCTTAGCAACTCAGGGGATTGAGTCAGGAGAATCGCCTGAATCCAGGAGTAGGAGTTTGCAGTGAGCTGAGATTGCACCAGTACACTCCAGCCAGGGCAACAAGAGTGAAACTCTGTCTCAAAGTAAAAAAAAAAAAAAAATCCAACTCAAAGCTGGATACCATGGCTCATGACTGTAATCCCAGCCTTTGGGAGGCCCCAACAGGAGGATTGGTTGAACCCAGTCTTTGAACAGCAGCCTGGGCAACAAAGATCCCTTATCTAAAAGAATTTGAAAAATTAGCCAAGTTTTATAGTGTGTACCTATAGTTCCAGCTACTTGGGAGGCTGAGTCAGGAGGATCCCTTGGACCTAGGAGTAAAGGTTGCAATGAGCTATGATGGTGCCACTGCACTCCAGTCTAAGTGACAGAGTGAGACTATGTCTTCAAGGAAAAAAAAAAAAAAAGGAAAGAAAATTACATAATGATACTAACATAGTCACAACTTTTTGTAGAATCCTTGAATAGCTATTCAGCTATTCAAAGAAAATAATTTGATTGATAGGAAAACAGTGTACCAAAGAAGCGGCCTATAGAGTGTCTTCTGATACATAGTAATCTATGAGTTTCTTATACCTGGAACACTCTTGCTATTGGGTAGATGAGAGAATATATTTATGGACCTTCTGAGTGATTGATTCATTGAGACAGGGTGTTGCTCTGTCAGAAAGGCTATAGTGCAGTGGTGAGATCATGGCTCACTGCAGCCTCAACCTCATAGGCTCAAGTGATCCTCCTACCTCAGCCTCCCCGATAGCTGGGACTACAGGCAGGCATCACTAGCCTGGCTAATTTTTTTGTATTTTTTGGTAGAGATGTGGTTTCACCATGTTTCCCAGGCTGGTCTTGAACTCCTGAGCTTAAGCAGTCTGCCCACCTTGGCTTTCCAAAGTGCTGGGATTATAGATATGAGCTACCACACCTGACCTTAAATTGTTATGCCCTTTAAGTAAGCCTTAATGTAGATACTCTCATCTCTATATTCCTAGATACCTTAAACTCAGCAGTTGGAATGCATTTGAGGAGGACCTACCGTTTTCCTCCACCGTGTTCAAAGTAGAAAGGGAAATGGCAAGATGATATCCATGAGATAAAAATTTTACTTAAATCTAAATATGTTAATTTTATTTCTTAAATTTAGTTTCTCAAATTTCTTTCAATAATGCCATGATTCAGTTGTTGGTACATGTAATAAGGTATTTTGTCTATCTTGTCTGTGAACTGTTACTTAATTGTGACTACTTAAATGGTGACTGTATATATGCTCTATTGACAGCCACATACTACAAGCGATCACACCCAGCAAACCTAAACATTAATGAGGTTTTTACAAAACTAATTACAAGAAAGTCTCTTTTTTTTTTTTTTTTTGAGTCTCTTATAGAGAGTACAGAAAGCGGTCCATAGAATAAAAAGAACCATGAATAGTGTTCTTTGTCATGGAAGCCATCTCTCAGTTGACAAGTAATATTAGATGCCCAAATCTTAGTGTGATTTCAGTAGTAGTAGAACAGTATGAGGGATGCATGTCTACACCTAGGTGGTAGCTGACTGAAGACAGGTAATCACATATTTCAGGAACTGATCAATCATAGGAAGAAATGTTGAGCAGGCAGGGGAGCCCTTTTTATACATGAGTGCATTTAATCCTATGGTTACAAAATGTAGAAACAAAAATTAAGTACTCAGTATTTTAACCAGTTATTGATGAATCTGTCTTCTACTACAATGAAGGAAGCAAAACATGTGTGTGTGTATATATATATATATATATGTAAGGAATATATATATGTGTTTATATATATAATGAAGGAAGTGAAACATATATATATACACATATATATGTATATGTTTACATTGTTCTGGATGAGTTAAATTCAAGACAGTTACTCCCACAGGTAAGAAGGGCAAAAGGGCTGGTTTTTGAGCCTCTTTATTTGAAATTAGTGATCTTTGCTCGCATTGTAGTGTAATAGGTTACTAAAACTTATTCCTACTGTCTAACAAAGACTTTCTGCCCTTTGACCAACATCTCCTTTCCTCATCTGTTCCAGCTCCCTTTAGCTTCTGGTAACCACCCTTCTAATGTCCGTTTCTATGAGAGCAACTTTTTTAGATTCCACATATGAGTGAGATCATTTAGTATTTGTCTTTCTGTGGCTGGCTTATTTCACCTTGCATAATGTCCTGTTCCGTTCATGTTGTCATGAATGAAAAATTTTCTTCTCTCTGAAGACTGTATAGAATTCCAGTGTTTATATATACTATACTTTCTTTATTCATTTATTTGCCGATGGACACTTAGGTTCCTTTAATATCTTGGCTACTGTGAATACTACTGACATGAACATGAAAGTGTAGATATCTCTTTAACATATTGATTGCATTGGATATATACTAAGTAGTGGTACTGCTGGGTCATATGGTAGTTCTATTTTTAGTTTTTTGAGGAGTCTTCACAGTATTTTCCACAATGGCTGTACTAGTTTACATGCCCACCAACAGTGTTCACAGCATCACATTGTACCCCATAAATTCACACTACTCCATTTTTAAATTAAATTAATTTTTTAAAAAGTAGTGATCTGTGCAACTTATTATTTGGGGAGCTCTGTGGTCTGCTCTGCCACAGAGGTGACGTCTTCCATAGGTTGCATATATTGTTGCAAAAATAGCAGTAATAAGAATAGAACAAAACCAAACTATCACTTATCAAGCAACTTATTGCTAGACACTATGCTAAACACTTTATATACATTCTCCCTCTCTTTAACCGTCACAGCAACCTTGAGAGTGAATGAATATTATCCCCATTTCACAGATAAGGGTCTGGATAGTGTAAATTAGAATTTTCACAAGTGGATAATGAAATGTCACATTTTATTTTATTTTTAATTTTTAAACTTAGAGATGGGGTCTTGCTATGTTGTTCATGTGGGTCTTCAACTCCTGGCCCCAGGCTGTCCTCCCACCTTCGTCTCCCGAAGTGCTAGGATTATAGGCATGAGCCACCCTGTGCCTGGCCAATGGCGACATTTGAGGTTGGATGATTGTTATTTCCTGTTTAGCTAGAGACAGTATCCTGTAATGGTTAAGAATATGGGCTCTGAAGCTTAGAGGAAGGTTTCTGCTCAGGTTCTGTTACTCTTACCTATGTAAATTTTCCCTTGTTACATAATCTTTGTGTATACCTAAAGTGGGTATAACAGTAGCCAGATGGGGTTGTGTTTGAAGATTGGATGAGTTGATATTTATGAAGTATCAGGTTCATAATATGCATTATATGTTTATTTTTATGTTTATCATATATGAATATTTTAGAGGCCTTATTGTGATTTTGATGAAAATAAATTTATGCCCTTGGTAATACTGTATGTGCTTCCTCATATAGTATTCACACTTAAATTTATTACTATACACTTTTACATTTTCACTGTGAAAGACATTTTTATCCCTATGCAGGTTTTGTTTTCATCTGTCATAAAGAAAAGTTATTTATCTTTGTATATTGATACTAAATTGAGTCACTTTACTGAATTCTCTTATTAGTTCCAGATAGATTATAACAGCTAGAAGCTTTGGAATCATATTTGACCCTGTCATTCTCTCATACTCCACACTAAAAATATATACACATTGGTGGCCAAGTACAGTGGCTCAAGCCTATAATCCCAGCACTTTGGGAGGCTAAGGCAAGGAGATCAGTTGAGGACAGGAGTTCGAGACCAGGCTGGCCAACATAGAGAAAACACATGTCTACTAAAAATACGAAAAATTAGCAGGGCCATGGTGGTGCACACCTGTACTCCCAGCTTCTCTGGAGGCTGAGGAACAAGAATCACTTGAAGCCGGGAGGCAGAGGTCTCAGTGAGCAAAGATCACACCACTGTACTCCAGCCTGGGCAACAGAGAAAGACCCTGTCTCAATAAAATAAAATAAAATAAATATATATACAGAGTGGTGGTTCACACCTGTAATCCCAGCATGTTAGGCAGCTGAGGCGGGTGTATCACTTGAGCTCGGGAGTTTGAAACCAGCCTGGGCAATGTAGTGAGACCTTATCTCTACAAAAAGTTAAAAAAAGGAGACTGGGAACAGTGGCTCATCCCTGTAATCCTAGGACTTTGGGAGGCCAAAGCAGGCAGATCACAAGGTCAGGAGATCAAGACCATCCTGGGTAACACCGTGAAACCCCATCTCTACTAAAAACACAAAAAATTAGCCAGGCATAGTGGCATGCTCCTGTAGTCCCAGCTACTCAGGAGGCTGAGGCAAGAGAATTGCTTGAACCCGGGAGCCAGAAGTTGCAGTGAGCTGAGATCATACCACTGCACTCCAGAACAAGACTCCGTCTCAAAAATAAAGAGAAAAAGAAAAAAATTATTCAGGTGTGATGCCTTGCACCTGCTCACACCTGTAGTCCTAGCTGCTTGGGAGGCTGCTTGGGAAGAATTGCTTAAGCCCAGGAGCTGTAACTGCTGCACTGCACTGCAACCTGTATGACAGAGTGAGACTCTGTTTCAAAAAGCTTGTATACTCACACTCTCTCTCAGACATTCACACACACACACACACACACACACACCCCGTACAACATTCTTTGGGATGTCTCAGCTTTCATCCTATGTATACTCCAAGCCATCTTGTCCCACTCCTGAGTTATTGCCACACTATTCTAACCTCTGTTCTTACCCAACCACAATCTGTTCTCATGGAAATCTATTAACTAAGGATTATTTGTCTCCTCTGTATCTACTACAACTTGTTATCTTATTCTGTTGCTAAATCAGCTAGAGGCTTTTCCCAAAATATTGGAAACTAATGGTGAGAGTGGCCAATCCTATCTTTGTTCTAACTTTAATGAAAATGACCTTTAATTTTATCTAATAGAATGCCTATAGTTTCTGTTAAATAATGTTTTACCTCAATTTGAAATTTTATGCTATTCACAGTTTACTCAGTTTTTATCTAAATTGTTGATTTTGTTGTTTGAGGGTTTATGAGTATGATGATATAGTTTTTCTCCTCTTAGTATTCTGAAGGATCATTCTTAGTTCATCTTCATGAACTCATTCATTCAAGGTTTATCATGAAATTGCAGCAATTCAATTACTCCTTCAGGTTCCACTTCTAATTCTAGTCTTCTTGCTGTTTCCACCACCTGTGCAGTTACTTCCTCCACCAAAGTCTTGAACCTCTCAGATTTATTCATGAAGATTGGAACCCGTTTCTTCCAAACTCCTGTTAATGTTGATATGTTGGTCTCCTCCCATGAATCATGAACGTTCTTAATGACATCAAGTATGGTGAATTCTTTCCAGAAAATTTTCAATTTACTCTGCCCAGATTCACCAGAGGAATTAGTACCCATGACAACTATTACCTTATGAAATATGTTTCTTACATAATAAGACAAAAGCCAGAATTACTCCTTGGCCCATGGACTTCAGAATAGATGTTGAGTTAGCAGGCGTGAAAACACAAATGTCCTTGTGCGTATATTTTCATCAAAGCCCGTTGGTGACCAGGTGCATTGTCAATGAACAGTAATATTTTGAAAAAATCTTTTTTTCTGAGCAGTATTAAGTTTAAATTATTTAGTAAACCATGCTGTAAACAGATGTGCCATCATCCAGGCTATGCTGTTCCATTGATACAACATAGATAGTGTAGACTTAGCATAATTCTTAAGGGCCCTAGAATTTTTGGAATGATAAATGAGCATTAACTTCAAAATAAAGTTACCAGATGCATTAGCCCCTAACTAGGGAGTCAGCCTGTCCTTTGAAGCTTTGAAGCCAGGCATTGACTTTTCTTATCTAGCTTTCTAAGTACTACTTGCCATCTTCTTCCAGTAGAAGGCTGTTTCATCTACACACAATCTTTTTTTTTAGCATATCCGCTTTTGTCAATTATCTTAGCCAGATCTTCTGGATAACCTGCTGCAGCTTCTCCATCGGCACTCGCTGCTTCACCTTGCACTTTTGTGTCATAAAAATGGCTTCTTTCATTCCACCTCATGAAGCAACCTCTGCTAGCTTCCAATTTTTCTCCTGTAGCTTCCTTCCTTACCCTTCTCAACCTTCATAAAATTGAAGAGCGTTAGGACCTTGCTCTGGACTAGGCTTTGGCTTAGGAATGTTGTAGCTGGTCTGATTTTCTGTCCAGCCCACTCAGACTTTCTCCACCTCAGCAATGGAGCTGTTTTGGCTTCTTATCATTAGTGTCCTCACTGGAGTAGGGTTCATCATTTTCTTCAAGAACTTTTCCTTTGCAGCCACAACTTGTCTAACTCATGCAAGAGGCCTGGTTTTCAGCCTGTCTTGACTTTCAACATGCCTTCCTAACTAAGCATCATTATCGCCAGCTTTTTATTTAAAGTGAGAGACAGCAGCTCTTTCACTTGAATTCCTAGGGGTCACTTTTGGGTTATTAATTGGCCTTATTCCAATACTCTTGTATCTCAAGAAATAAGGAGGTTCAAGGAAAGGGAGACGGAAGGGGAGCAGCCAGTCTCTGGAGCAGTCAGAACACATATTTATTAAGTTCACCATCTTATATGAATGCAGTCTGTAGCACCCCAAAACAACTAGTAACATCGAGGATCATTGATTACAGATCACCTAACAGATATAATAATAATGAAAAAGTCTGAAATATTGTGAGAATTACCAAAATGTGACACAGAGACACAAAGTGAGCACATGCTGTCAGAAAAACATGGCTCCAATAGACTTGCTTTTGACACAGGCTTGCTATAAACTTTCAATTTGTAAAAAATGCAGTTATCTGTGAAGCGCAAGAAAACAAGTTATGCCTGTATATCTTTTAATCAAATCATATATGATTAAAGTTTGCTTGAGAATTTTTGCATTTTCTTTTATTTAAGCATGAAATTGGTCTTAATTTTTAAGATCTAGTCACGCTGTTTCAAAGAACTTTGATACAAGATTTAGCCTAGCTTTTTAAAATTTAATTTAATTGTTTATATAAAATTGGAATGAGATATTCTTTTAGAGTTAAGTAGAACTCTCTTAGGAAACCCCATGTTATTGCATCTTTTTTCTTAAGAGAGAGCAAGAGAGATAGGATCTTTCCATGTTGCCCAAGATAGTCTTGCACTCTTGACCTCCCAAGCAATCCTTGACAATCCTTTTCATTTCTTCTAGAGTTATTCGTTTCTTAACTCTTTCTGCTTTTTCAATGCATGTTGATCATTTAAATTTTCTTAGTCATCCATTTTATCTAATTTTTAGGTTTGATTAGCATAAAGTTACATAAAACATACTTGTACTTTTAAAATATATTCTTATCTGTGATTGTATCTTCTTCCTCATTGCTAACTTTGTAAATTCTTGATTCATTCTCTCTCTAACCCCTTGTTGAGAATCAGCTTTTTGTTTTAATTCTGAATTTTAACTTTAATTTTGATTATATCTCTTAGCTTTTGCCTTTAGTAACTTTCACCTGATATTTTCTTTCAATTTGCTTAATTTTTCTAGCTTTGTAAGTTGACCTCATGGTTTATATGTTTGTAGCTTTTTTTTTTTTTTTTTTTTTTTTTTTTTTTTTTTTTTTTTTTTTTTTTTTTTTTTTTTTTAGTAATAACGTAATTTTAAATGTTCAGTTTCTCACCACATAACATTTGTAAACATTTCTCACAGGTAGAACTCTTCATGGTTTCATGAGAATTACCCCGTTCATATGTTGTGACTCCTGCGAAGCATGTCTGTTGGTTTTACTTACACATTTCCATGTAGGTTTAAAACTTTTCATAAACAACTTAGAGTATCTGTTAATAACTATTACCAAATTAATTAAAATAAATATCTATAAAATTTATATGCCCAAATTACCAAGTTGACTACTCATTTTTATCTATATGGTCCTAATATTTCTCCAGCCATTGAACAAGGACATTTGGCCAATCTGAATAGAAATACAGAAATTCTCTGCAGTTTGGCCTTAAAATAAAGCAGATATAATTATATAGGCATATTTTAAATATATTAAGCACTATGGCTTAGCACTTAAAAGCATGGACTCTGAAGGTTTGACTCCAGAAAGTGAAGCCTTAGCTTTATAGTTAGTTGCTGGTGTGACCTTGGCCAAGTTACTTAGCTTTTCTACATTTTGCAATTAATAGACTGGATGGAGGAAAAGTGTTAATTTTTAGGATTGTTGTGAGGATTAAATGAGTTAATGTATAAAATGTACCTACAAAAAGCAGTGTCTGCCACATAGAAATCACTTCACAAATGTAATTATTATTTTTAATATTATTTTCGTTGTGAGTTAAAGCATAATTTACTGTCAAAGTGAGAATCTAAAACTTCTATTTTTGTGTCTGAGTTGCATTCTGCTAAATTAAAGTATAAGCCAATATCCACTGTAGAATAATTGCTATCATCTTAATTTTATTACCTTTCTCAACAAGCTCAGACTCCAGTTGACATTTGGAGGGCTGGGCCTTTTTAAAATCCACATTCATTTGTTGGCAGGGTTTCACACTACCGACAGGTTTGATAATTCATGGGGTAGGTTTAATTGACAGAGTTTCAGTTAGCATTAACTAGAAACAGCCTGTTTTGCAGGCATGGTTTATTTTTGCTGAAAGAAGCTGAGTGTCTGACAATTACATTTACCAATGAATTCATTTCTTTGGTATACTCCTTAAAATTCTTAGGAGTAAGAAAGACGTCCTCAAGTCCTCACGGTTTTTTAATTCCCACATGAGAATGAAAATTTTGTCTACAACACCAGACTTGTTTGTTAAACATAAAAGGACATAAATCCTCCACGGGTCCCCAGGGGTATGTTAGAGAAAGGGAGTGATCATTATAAACCACTTAGCCCTGTGTGCTCTGTATCATGTTGCCATGAGAAAGTGATGTTTGATTGGCTCATAAAATAGGTTTAGCAAATCCTTTAAATACTGACGTGGGCAATTGTGCATGTTGGAAATTAATACCTGAGAGTGTATTATAAGGATTACCATGTCTCCAGAACAGTCACCTGGGCATGTATAGATTTCTGAATTTAAGGATGACTGTGTTTTGTGATTTCACTTTTATGTGTCAATATTGCTTAGCTTTATCATCTCTCTTTTATTTGGCTATGGCCTAGAGATACGTTTTTAATCATTGTTTTCTCTCTTCATTCTCTCCTTGATGTTTGAGGTATGTTAACATATACTAGCCAAGCAACCTTTGCTATGAATCCTGTTTTCTGCAAATGGTGTTGTGTCAGAAAATAAGAAAAATATCAAGTTATTAAAGCAGATGACTTGATTTAGTGGATTATTCTTTTTCTGTTCTCACTTTTACATTCTCAAACAAGTTGTAAGGAAATATGGAATCAGGTGGCAATGGGGTGTGTGTGTGTGTGTGTAAATAATGATTTCATTAATAATTTTAAATTCCATAGACATCTTAATAGTTGTTGTGTATGACCATAAAAATTAATGGTAGAATAATTGCTTGAATTTTAGAATTACATCTTTTTGTATGACATGAATTCTGAGAAAATCTTGAAATGTCTACTTTACTATGAAACAATTAGAAACATATAAAGGACATAGTAGTTTATTAGTTGTTCATTTCATTTAACCTTCATGGAATACAAAACTATATAGATTTTTCAAAGCACTGTGATAAATGTATGCACTAGACTTGCATGGACATGTAAGAATTAGTTGCCAGCTGTCTAGCTGCAAATCCAGAAATTTTCATAAGGATTATTTTCTAAATGGTATCAAATTCAGTTGGAAATCTTCATGAAATAAATAATAATATGCTCATCACCCTTCTCCTGTTTACAGGACAGTTGATTTTGTATCAACATAAATTAGATAAGGCAAAAGTTAAGATATTTTTGTTTCTCAATAAAGTGTTAACATTTTAATCTACATATATCTGTGTCATTAAAACCTTTTTAAAAATAAGTTGGAAGAAGTTACAGATCATATAAACATATGATGTACTTTATTTTTAAACAGACATAAAAAGAATTGTATATAGTAAAATAGCTATGTGAGTTGTTAATTTTAGACTTCCTGAAGAGGATATTCTTTTCTCCTTAGGATGCTTTTATATTAGAAAGATTAAAATGGTTATTTTGAAAAATAGTCTCAGGAAAATTTTTGACACAATGTGTTCTGTCGAAGCACTTTATTGAAATTACTTCATCCTGGCCAAATCCAGTGGTATTTTTTTTTTCAGTGGATTTTTAGTTTTTGTCCCTTTGATCTTTCTTTTGCACTTGGCCCTATTGACCACTCCTGCTTCGGGTAAAATTCTCTCTTGTCTCTTATCTTAACCTCTGCACCGTCCCTCACAGTGGCTTCCCTCTTATTTCCCTGACTGCTTCTCAGGATGCTTTTGTTAAACGAACTTTTCTTTTGACCCACACTTGGAAATGTTCTTGTTTCCTCGAATTCTCAAACATGTGGTGATTATGTGTCCATGTTACTCACCTCTATGAAACCTCCAGGGGCTCTGCCTCTTAAATGCAAGGGTGGCAAACTCAGATGCCAAAAGGGCAAATACAAGCAAATGAAGATATCTGGATTTGTTTTAATCATAGCAAGTAGATAGGGACTTTTAAAATTAGGAAGAACACTCCTTATCTAAAGCTTTTTTCATTTAGCTCCAGCCTCTGTTGCTGTGAAGGCCAAGTATTCACTCCTTCACTCACCAAACACTGACAAAGGGTTTACTATGTGCCAGGCATGTAGGTGTTCAGGATAAGACAGTAAAGTGAACAAAGATACCTCCTTTGCTGGAGCTGACATGAATTCCGGAGGTGAGCCCTTGTGGAGTCACACAAAGCTAATGATATTTATTATGACCAGATCTTTGATTTTTTAAAGCCAAACATCCAGGTTTTCTATGAGATTCCATTTTTTTAAATATTGACACAATTTTTAAAGAGACATCGAGCCCATTAGAACTGTGCCTACATGTTTTCAACACTGGCCTACAAAATAACAACCTAATGTCTTTTTTTTATTATTAGACTTTAAGTTCTGGGGTACACGTGCAGAATGTGCAGGATTGCTACATAGGTATACACATGCCATGGTGGTTTGCTGCATCCATCCCCCTTCATCTACATTAGGTATCATCTTACCATGCAATGCCAAGACCTTCTCATCTGGATCTATTTGTCCACCTTGATCTCCATGTAATTTTTTGTTTCTCACCCTCAATTCACAATTGACCATGCTTAGCCCTTTCTTCTATTACATCTTATGTATTATACATCTTGCTAGAATGCATTTTCATCCCCCATCCCTTTTCATCCCTTGTCAATCAGTACTCATTGAAAACCTAAACGTCAAGTCTTTTGTAAGCTGGACTTCATCTCACTGTGTAAAATTACTCTCTGTCTTCTACTATTCCACAGTATTTCTTACATACTCTAATTACAGCACTTAACCGATGTGTTTTATGGACCCAGAGCCCAAAAAAGCTATCGTTTTATGTTTGTATCCTGAGAAGCTAGCACAGCAGTTTGCACCAAATTAGTGCTTCATATATCCCTGTCGAATGAGTGGTGGTAACCTGCTTACCTCCCAAGCACAGAACAAACAGATCCTCAACGAATAGAAACTTTGCTTCACGTATGGACAACCCTGATACAAAAATTCACATTTGATAAAAAATGATAGTTATCAACATTTCTGCCAGATAGATCTGAAATATCTACTTAAGTCTGCTTTACCCAACATCCCCCCAAAACACACACACACACACACACACACACACACACACACACACACACACTGCCACACACTGCCCAGGCCTTCCATTACCCAACGTCCCCAAACACGCACACACACACCACCACCACCCCCCCACACACACACTGCCCAGCCTTTTCATATCCCACACACTAGTAGACCAAAACTCCTGGAATAGTTATATTGCCTGGCTTATGCATATGTAATTTATAACTCTGGACTTCTCATATGATATAGAAAAATCATATCTCCTTGTCTTTGTGTTTTCTTATTTACTGCTTTTAAACTTCCAAGTTATTTTAAAAGGTAGGTGTGCAAAGGTAGGAGGGGTTCAGGACAGAGATGGGGACAAACTTTCTTGAGTGGCAACTCTGTGCAAATGGTGTTTCTGGTGCTACAGGAGTGCAGCCCCATTTTTCCTTTCTTAAAATGTCTCCGAGTTAGGTGGCATTATTCCCAGTTTGTCCTTGAGGAAAATGAAGCTGAAACAGTTTAAGTTACATGCCGTAAGAGAGTTTTGGATACTTCAGATTTATAATTGTTTCATTATACACTTTGTCTTTTTTCAGCAACTTTTTTCTTTCATATATTTAATACTACATAAAATGTAGTATTTTTGATAGTCTGGTATCTACTGAATTTAAAATTAAAAAAAATCTATCAGTGGTTTACAACCATGTCAGACTCTCTTTTAACAAAAGTTTTTCAGTTTTCTGTTTAGTATTCTGAAATGCAATTCATAGAAGCAGTTATCTATTTATATGTGAAATTGTTTTAAAAATAAATATATGGCCTGCATGTTATATAAATCTATAATAACAGAAAGTAATTTATATTAAAATAATGTGTTTCAATATATAAATGAACAGTAACAATTACCCTAAAAAAATAAAGGGAAGATGTTAGCGTCTTTTAAATAGACTCCTTGTGAATGTGACAGCTATAAATGTAGACTAATAGGAATATGTTTGTTTTAGTTGGGATGAAAATAGTTCCTGTTAGTCACGTGTTTTTCCAAGTGAGTAACTCTTGGTAAAGTTCTAAACAAAATACAGAAAATTCCCTTAATTTACTCTGTAGTTGACTTTCTTGAAAATGTACTATAAACTGAAACAGTCCAAAACATATATGCGTTTATACCTGAGATGATGTAAGGTTCCAGACTTAGATGATCCACAGTAGAAATTGCGTCTGTATAAAATGTCCAGTGAAATATTTGAAAGGCATAGAAGACATGGGGCAAGTTCTCATTTTCAGAACTTTCCAGTGTTGGCATATGTGGACCTTGCCTGCTAAGTTTCTGTCCTCCCCTTCTCACCCCCAATCACTGAGACAACCTAAAATGTTTCTGCAGATTTCTGAAACACTCTGTCAAGGGGCAATACTGGTCTCAGTGAGCACCACTAATCCAGACCTTCCCAACCAGAAGTTGACATGTGTTTAAAACACTCATTTATTCCTCTGTTTAAGATACTGCGTGTAGTGAAATATAAAATAAAAATATGTAAGTACTGGTTTGTTTCTTCAAGGATTAACAGCCAAAGAAGATGGATCACTTATACACATATATGGTTAGTTAGAAATATGTGTTTACCACAGAGAGAAAGATGACAGTGAGCTGAGTACACCCAGGAAAGTCACACGAGGGAACAACAGTACCAAGTGTGGTACGAAGTGTCTCTAGGAAAGCTTGCATCACAGATGAGGAGAGCCACAGCCCCTGGCCAGGATGAAAGAGTTACTCTCAACGAGTAAAGGGCAGTCATCATAGGAATCGAGTGGAGTAACACTGTCATGTCCAAATGGAAATTATGTTCAGTAATTCATGAATTGAATGCCAGATATGGTTGCTCCTTAGAAAATGTTATTTAGTGAAATTTGGAATTTGTAAACAGAAAAAGTAAGGACTCCAAATAGACTCATATTTCTTCAACTGGATGCTCGTTTTCAGTTGTCTCTTCTTTAGAACACTTAATTATATGTTCCCAGTTAAATTTTGGATTAACTCCTTGGTGTGGTCCATGGAGTCATAGCATCCACAGACATGAAAACTGGTCATTGCCAGAATAACAGATTGTGAAATGATGTCTCTTTCTCTTTGTCTTTTTGCAGGTATGATTTTGTAGAAGTTGAGGAACCCAGTGATGGAACTATATTAGGGCGCTGGTGTGGTTCTGGTACTGTACCAGGAAAACAGATTTCTAAAGGAAATCAAATTAAGATAAGATTTGTATCTGATGAATATTTTCCTTCTGAACCAGGGTTCTGCATTCACTACAACATTGTCATGCAAGTAAGTGCCACTTTGAGCTCCCCTTGTTTAATTGGATCAGCTCTTTATTTTTATTTTACTCTTCTGACACATGAGAATCGGAAAAAAAAAATCAGAAAACAAACCTAGCTTGGTTATCTTTTTTATGTAAGTATTAAATGTGTTCATCACAATCAAATGTTGTCACTGCAGATTAGTAACAGTATGAAAAACCTTATACTGTAATGAAATAAGATTTGTTTTACATTTATAAGATTGTAGCATATCTCTTACTCTTCAGCTCAGTCACTGGAATTTTCATTGTTGATATGAAATTACAATGGCATTTTCCTCTTAAGAAAAACAGGAAAATTTATGTTATTACTCTCTTATTATTTAGGGATCTCTATCAAAATTTGGACTGTATAATACCTTTCTGAATTAATTTCTAGTTTCTCATATTAAATAATAAAATATACTTTTCTAGCCTTTTGGGTTACCCTTTCTTATATGATAGTGTTTTACATTTTACCAAATGTTACTCATACTTTAAAGATGTAAATTTTCAAGGTTACACTGTACTCTGGTGTTATTTGCAAATTCATATATAGAATTTTGTAATTAATACATTGCAAATATAGAAAGCCAGCACTACTTGTTACTAATATCATTTTAACTAAACTCATGTTTATATTGCCTTAAAAGTCATTTTCTTATGTGATCTTTTACATTTTTCCCCCATTAATGTGGCATCATTTCTTTCTGTACCCACCAAATGTGTTTGTAGATATAGACATAACATTTTTCTTTTTATCTTTTTTTGGAGAAAACCAAACTTAAATGTTAATTCTTTTCAAATTGATATATTAGTAGAACTAATGATCTCTATTGGTCTACTTAATCATAATATTTATCTGCTTTAATAATATTAGTTGTCCTTTGTACCCCAAAAATGAATTTTTAAAATTCTCACTGGAATTTAAGAAATCTATTTTGGTTAATTATAGCTGTGTATTATATCTTAATTGTAATTTCTGTATTTTGTATTTCAGGTGTGTTATAGTGCAACAAAAATATTGAAAATATTTTGCTATTTTTATCACATTCTGCTTATTAGTAATTCAGAAGTTCTTATACAAATAGTATGATGTAATCTAGCATACCTGTTAAATATAATCAATAATATTACATTTTAAAAAGCTATTAAAAGTTAATATCTTAAATGATTTTGACAGAAGATTTAGTAAATTAGCAGGCACACTGAGAACATACCATAGTTTTGGGAGGCATGAATTATAATGTATACTTTTATTGGATATAAAAACTCAGTACATGCTGGCTGGGCACAGTGGCTCATGCCTGTAATTGCAGCACTTTGGGAGATCACAAGATCAGGAGTTCAAGACCAGCCTGACCAACATGGTGGAACCCCGTCTCTACTAAAAATACAAAGATTAGGCAAGAGTGATGGCATGCACTTGTAATCTTAGCTACTCAGAAGGCTGATGCAGGGGGTTTGCTTGAACCTGGGAGGCAGAGGTTGCAGTGAGCTGAGGTTCAACACCGCACTCCAACCTGGGCCACAGAGCAAGACTCCGTCTCAAAAAATTAAAAAAAGAAACTCTGTACATACCAAGCTAGCAATTCACTAGGCAATTAGAAAATATGAAATCAATACATACCATTTTATATTACATTCATATTGTACTGTTAAGCAGAAATTTCCCTTTTAAATTATCGAAGAATCTATGAAATATTATTTAGGCAACTGATTAAATGAAGAAAATTTAAGTATTAGTTAAGGGTATAGCTAAAAAGAAACAATAAAATGTGAACTGAAGTTCGAAAATGATAATTTATTCATTTAGTATTAATAGAATCATTTATCATGTATGATTAAAGTTAAAGGAGAAATATCTGAAGTATGTTACAAATGTTATAAATTGTGAATTTTGATCAGTTTTCTTATGTAGGTTATTTAAGATATCCTGAACTCTATTCCATTCTGAAATCCTTTTTGCCAGTATAAATTCTGTACCATTTTCTTTGTTACTTTCCAAACTTTTAAAAGTTTAATATAATACTTTAATATATTTAAATTTAAATTTAATAAAATGTAACAATTCTACCTATAAATGAAAACTGTTAATGGCAGACAAAGATGTACATTTTTTATTAATATAGGTAATAGTTTGATACTGATTATTTGCTTGATTAAAGCCACTAAGAATCTGTTTAATATACTTTCACAGTATCTTCTTTCACAGAACCTAGTGAGTTTAATACTTTTTGGTCTAGGGTGGCCTTGAGGGCCAATGGTACACTTTCACAAAGTGAAATATTTCTCAAATTTGTAAATATGGAGTATATTAAATTTTAGTAAAAACCATACGAGCAGGTCTTTATTAGGACAAAGGTTTTATTCATCCCAATTATGCAGTAAAAATAAACTTTAAGTTAAGGATATTATTTGTATTTTAAATGAACTTATCCCCATATCATATTAATTTAAATGTGCATAAATAGCAATCTACTGTCCTCCTATAGAATAAAAGATGAAAGCTAAAATGTATGTGTATCACCACTGAAGTTTTTTTTATTTTATTTTATTTTATGACCACATGGATTATCTGGTTGTGTAACCCAAGGAGTAATACAGATTAAATCAAACATGTAAAGATAAAAGTATACCATATGTATGTACTGCACATGTGCATAGTGGACATAGCGTATGTGTGGTATTTATAGCAGCTTGCTCAGTTCTGAGCACATAATAGTCTCTCAGTCGGTACTTGAATGCTGAGTTAATCATGCAGTTCAGTCACCCAGCTTAATAGAGGATTCACTCTATGTGTGTGAATGTGGTTAGATTTATGAGCCTTGTGATGAAGTGAGAACCCATGGATTGATTGAAACTGCCATCCATCCTCTTGGCTAAGAAAGGCCCTGTCACCAGGGTTGACCTGTTATCATAGATTTACTGTGATTGAGACCAGACACCACATCTGAGAGAATTTAGGCCAAATGTATGTCACTGGTTCCATTGTTGAAATTAAATTCAGCACATTTAAAAATGATTGTTGAAATACATTGATAAATTGTCAATATGGGCTTCCATGGGCTGTTGTCAACTCTCTTGGCCTCTAATTGAGCCAGACTTTGTGCGGCCACTACGTTGACCTATCCTGGGCTGTAGATAATGGTATGTTGGGGGAAAAAGGCATACGAGTTCTTGTAATTAAACTATGTTTAGGAAAACAATAGGTTTTTGGACTGGAAGAAACAGGAGAGCATGAAGGTAGGGTCTTGTGTTGCTTAATATGTATTACTTGGTGGTTTTAATTTTTAAAATTGTTTTCTGGAGAAATTATTGATATGTAAATTTTACAATCTCACAAACTTAGGTTTTTCTGTGTTTAAATTTTCTTTGACAATTAACCTGCCATTTCTTCACCTGTCCCTTGTCTTGGTTCCATATATCCATTCATCCCTTAATAACTGCCTGTGGAAGGGTGAGATCTGATGAGTTAAAATTCAATAAGCGGTTATGCTGTTAAGCCATCCAGAATGTTTTGAATTATCATTGTCTACTCCTAAATGACATCCTGCCCTCCACACACCCTGTTAACACCCCACACTTTACTAGTGGGGTGTAATCCATCAGTCTTTTATCTGTGTATCAGATGAATGAAAGCCTAAAGCAAGAAAGTGTGCCTCTAGGACAGCGGACTTAAAAGTTCTTGAGGCATTTGCTCAGGGGAAAGGGTCCCTCCAAGACCCCGGATAATCCCTGATGCTTTCATTTTTCTCTTTTTGCTCTGGATAAACTTCATATTAGCACACTCAGTTCCCCAGAGGCAATGGTCACATTGATTAGAAACCTACCTCTGCAAAAGTGCACTTTAGGTTCCACTGGTCGCAGTGATTTCTTTGTAATGATAAAAATAATATTAACTACTAGTTTATCGTAGACAATTAACTTTGTGCACTGAGGTTTGTCAGGAGTGCCTAGCATAATGCCATACACGTTGTACCTGCTTATTCAGATTTCATAGAAATTCAGCCATTTCATCTTAGAGTTGTCTAAAACCCACAGGGAGCTATACTACCTTCCTATTTATTATATGTCACCTTTGTTCCTGTCACACAATAGAGATAATTCATAAACCGGAAAGCAGTAGACTCGCAGTAATGGCACCAGATATTCTGCTGTCCTAACATATTAGGCTGTATTACCAAAGACACATTCTTGCATTAGTTAAATAATTGCCCGGGTTTTCTTTTAAGGGGAGGCAGTGGGGAATGGGAATTAGTGGGACATCCACTGAAGTTAAAGAATTAAGTGCATACTAATGATTTTATAAACATTAGTATATACAGTTAACCTTACCTGCTTTTTATAATCAACTCAACAAATATTTTGCATGCATTAATATACAGAAAAATGTTTAAGTGTGTTTAATACCATTTTTTTCTAGGACAAATTATGGATAAAGCTTATTTTAAATGTATCGCCATTTCACAAAAAGAGATAACTCTGTAGCCTTCTTTGGGCATATAAATGGATATCTGGTTCTGGTCATCATTTAAGACTCCTTGATTCTGATTACCATGTGTCTTAGAGGGAGAGTTTTAATACATTAGCTAAAATTCTCAGAAACAGTTTTTGCCACACAGGTTGCCATTAAAAATTACGTTTACCCTTGTAAGACTATTTACCCACTCTTTTTTTCCTCAATTTATAAATAATAGAACATATATTTAAATAAGAGATGACTTGCTAGTTTGAATAAAGTGATGCTGATCTAATATTTAAAGATTTTACATATTTATTATAAATATCTGTACTTTATAATGTTAGGATTTCCATATCATTTTCTTGATTCACAGGTACCATACCATAAGATATAAATAAAATTTCTCTCTCTGTTTTTTCATTTTAAGTTGGTATTATAAACTAAACATAGTTTTAGAAATAACATTAGCATATGGTGTTTACCTGAGGTTATAGCTAGTTATAACTTTTTAAAATAGTAGAAGTAGAAATGCTACATAAATTTTAAATTATAGCATTTTGATGATATTTCAGAAAATTATTTATGGAAATATTATTCTCCAGTCATGCTCCATTAACAAATAATGAAAAAGAAATCCATGCAAATTGATGCCAAATGATACATACAGTGTTCAGCTTTTATGGTTGTGCCTAAGGAGTTAATGTCTTTGATTTTCCCCCACCTTTCTGCTAAAAGAGAGGAAAAAAAAGACCTGGTAGATTAGTAGTGAGAGATTGTTTGGGAAGAAATGAAGCAAAACTGAAATGAAACAGTGCAAGCTTGTTTCTGTTTGGAGACCACACACAGAGAGAGCCCAGAACACATTTCAGATCTTTTAGAAAGAAAGGAAAATTTCTTGTTTAATTTTGGAGTAATTTATAATAGATTATGTATGTTTTACTCTGTGTACTGTAGCATAAGCACCATTATTTAAAATGTTAAGAAACCTACAAAGGCTGAAATAATAACTTTTCCTCCAGAATCAAAGGGCTTTATTAAAAGTTTTATTTCTCAGATCTAAAAGTAAGAACTGCTGCATACTTTTTGGCCAGCAAACTGCTTCAAATAAATCATACCCATTTTTAAGTAAAATATACACTTCTAAATCTGAATTTTTAAAGTTATTTTAGACTTATGTATAGAACTACTATTCTTGAGTACAATGCTAATTGTAGTTTTTTTAAATGTCTATGAGATTTGAGGATTTTCTTATTCTCCTTCCAATTTGGTTAACATTATGAAAAACGATTAAACTGCCACTTATTCTTCTTAAATGGTTTTATTAAATATCATATTTTTCAGTCTCTTAGTCTAAGTTTTCTGATCAAAAGTAATGATATGGTTTACAATAATGTATTTACGTTTTCCATTTAATGAGTATATCAGTTTAGATTAAGAGAAATAGATGTTATAGCCACCATGAAAATTGACTCCATGTATTTTTACCCTCTTTTCTTTGCCTGATAAGATGGGCAGGGGATGGATAAACTGAAGAGTACAGTAACAATGCTTCAGTGAATCTCATCTTCCTTTAAGTTACCTCCTAATTTGTTCTATCCTTTTTATGATTTTACATTTTAGAAAAAGGATAATCAATGGTATTTGTTTGGATATTGAGCCTTCCTTATTCTTGTCATTAAAATTATATACAAAGACTAAATAATAATATAGAATAGTATATAAGTATTATGGCCACATTATAGCCCCAACTGTTTGTTTTTCTTAATAGTAATTTTGTAAATGACTTATCCAGAGTTCAGTCAGCGTACTGGTCAGCATGCCGTGTAGGTGGGTATAGGGTTTCTGTGGGGAGGGGTTAGAAGGACACTTGATGCCTGAGGTGCTATTAAGGAATGCATGACTGATTGCCAAAGTGGTTATTAATTATGCAGGATACGGTGAACAAAGCGGCACAGTGAATACTGAAGTGAGAGGGGGAGAAGAGGAGGGAGGATTCTTTTTTTCATCCCTTCTGGCATATGGCAGTAGGTTATTTCACTGTTAATATCACCTAAAGAAAAGTCTTAACTGAAAGCCAGATTTGCTTTTATGTAACTCTCAAACAAGTCTTCAAATTTATTAGTTCACTTTCTTTCCTAGAAAAAAAGCAACATGCCTGGAATAAAAATACTTAGCACAATATAATAACACCAATCTTACAGAAAAAAACATTAGTGGTAGGATGTACTCAGGATTTTTAAAAACGTTAAATTTTCATAACTTATTGCATGACATTCTCCTATTGTTAAAACTGATTTTATGAGTAGACATTTATTTGAAAGCTTATTTAAAAATAGATATGTATTTACCTCAAGAAAGAATTAAGGGAAAATTTTGATTTTTAGAAGTTTTTTACTATTTAGAGACTGGAAGAAGTATTTCAAGTACTGTTTATACTGTAGTCTGAAACACTTGTTGAATGATTAGATTTTTATTAAAATATACAATATACTTGTATATTTATGCAAGGAGTCTTGAAATGACAGTATTTTATTGCATCTAAGAAATTATGTAATTGCTATGGAGACTAAACTCCTACTTGGCTAAGAGTTGCTTAATATATTTTTCAATCCCACTTCTACCCCGTGGGCACAATGCTCTCTTTCATATGAGGATCATGGTGTCTCTGTTTCGTTTCTACTGATTCCTTTTGTTCCAATTAATGTCTTGCTTTCTGAGACAGAATTTCACAGATGCTATGATTTGTAGTTAGAAAGAAAAAGGCAATCAGCACTATGTAGGAATGGTAAATGGCAGACAGATTATTGTAAGTCGTTTTATAAGAGGGCTGTAAATAAGATCATAGACTAATTGAAAGCGTGAGGTTTGATTGATTCATATTTTATAGCTAAAGCCACAAAGATTTAGAAGCTTGGAATAAAAATGGCAACCTCACTCTCTTTTCATCTAAATATGATGGAAAGGGTTGTTTTCTAGAAATAAGTTTGGCGCAAGTTAAAATTATAAATTAAATAGTTTTTCTTCAATATTCCCACCCGTTCAACAGCCTAAATCCCTTAATTCATCAGATATTTGTTGAGAAAATTCAAAGAGGTATATAATATCACCCTTGGTCTCTGATGTCTTGTTCTGGAGAAAAAATGTACATACCTATAAAAACATAGTATGTGAATAAGTGTCACACTGAGTGGTTTGGAAAGATTTTGAGAAGGAAGATGGGAATGTTGAGGGCAGAGAAGTGTCATAACCCTTAGATTATTGAAAAAAAAAATAAATAATCAAGCAAATAAAAACTCTGGGAGTTATTCAGTATAATTTTTTTCTCCAATATATTGCCAACATCTCTCAAGAGCTTTAAAAATGCTTATTATCAGATGTATAGCCAGAGGTCCTCATTTTCTTGGTCCGGCGTGATGCCCAATAATCTGCATTCTCATCGGATATGCTTGAAGGTTCAGTTGCTCCAAAGTATAATTTGATCAGAATACAATGACTTTTGCTTTAAGATTTTAGTGAAATTGTTTTATATTCAAACAAGTGAATTTTATATGAATAGACTGGAAACTTTGCACATATATTTAATGCATGTATTCATTCTCCTTATTTTTCAGGGTTGCAAAAACAGTGAGACAAGCTTTTAGCACTTGTATTTATTGTACCAACTCTTCCAAGCAATATATTAAAGACTATCAATTTTTTCAACTGTCAGTATCTGTTACCATGGAACTATGATAGATTGTCCTCTGCCTTCTTTTCTGTTCAACACTATCTTGTTTGGTAATTCACAAATGACACAATTCCAACATTGAAGCACAATCCTAGAATAGATATTCATTCATTCTACAATGTTAGACACTGTTAGTAAAACAAGACATTTCTAACTGTCAAGGAATATTCTTTCATTTTCTATATGCATTTTTTAAATTTAATTTTAATTTTGTCAGAGTTAATTTTGTACCTACTTGCAAATGGCAAATATTTCTCTTACATTTGTTTTGAAAATAGCAGTTCATATCACTTTCCTCTCCCTAACTGATCTTTCTGCTTTTTGTAGGCAGGCACTTCCGATTTTTTAAAACTGATTCTTTAGAATTTACCTCTACAACTTTATATGCTTTATTTTTTTATTTTATTTTTTTTTTGAGACGGAGTTTCGCTCTTGTTACCCAGGCTGGAGTGCAATGGCGGGATCTCGGCTCATGGCAGCCTCTGCCTCCTGGGTTCAAGCAGTTCTCCTGCCTCAACCTCCCGAGTAGCTGGGACTACAGGCACACGCCACCATGCCCAGCTAATTTTTGTATTTTTAGTAGAGATGGGGTTTCACCATGTTGACCAGGATGGTCTTGATCTCTTGACCTCATGATCTGCCTGCCTCAGCCTCCCAAAGTGCTGGGATTATAGGTAGGAGCCACCGCGCCTGGCCCCACGTAACATGCTTTTATGTCTGCTACTTCATTCTTATACAAATTACCTATTGATTTCTCACTGGAAGATGAAGCCATCTGTTACTTTCTTTCATCCTCCTGCCTTTACCACACATATAGATACTTCCCAGCACCCCATCCTCTATGATACCTTGATTATGTCAAATCCAAATTCATTGTATACATTATGGTGGCTCTCTAGTCATTTTTCACAGCTGAGCCATGAACTGTATACCATGACTACATTTTGTTTCTGTCCTTTTTGTGTTTCCCTTAGAATTGTATTATTTTTTTGGTTTGCTTAACTTTTATATTCACCACTGATTTTAATCCTGAAACTGTTCCTCAGATTATGTAAATCTCCCCTTAGTACAATCAGACACATTCGGTTTTCTAATAATTTTGTCTTCTTGAAGAAATCTTTGTTGGAACAATCTGGCTGCTCCAGTGTGGGCTGCTTCCCCTTTAGAATGGCTGCACAACTGTCATGCTTGCAATCTCCTTCTGCCATCGTCCTGAGGATTCCTTTTGCTGTTTTCTTGTATTAAATCATCTGTCTGCTGGATCTTTTGTCTTCCTCTCTCAATTTACTTCCTTGTTTGCGAAGGGAGTAAAACTTCCATGAATATACTAAGAAAATGGAGCATCAGAGATAAAATTGTTGCATCTTTGCATCTCTTAAAATGCTCTATGTATTAACCCTCAAACTTAAATGAACACTGATTAAGTCTGGAATTTAAGTTGGCCACTTAAAAGTTGATGGGACATTCCGTGCATGTTGGATGGGCTTGTTGACTATTGTCCTTACTGTATTACACGCTGACTCAGCCAATTCCTTGAAAACACTCTGATTCCTCTCGTCTCTTTTCTAAGAGTATGAATATTGGTTAGCAATTCTCTGAACTAGAAGCTGAGTGGATTAACACTGAGATATTCAGCTTTGTATATATCTAAGATATATATACATATATATACAAGTTTTTGTTTATGTAAAATATATACGTGTCTGTGTGTGTATGTTTCTACGCTACCTTCTCCATACCCTCAACTGTGCTTGGGCTTTCCATAGAGCAAATCTGAACTGTCAGTCTTGTCAAGAGGAAAACAAATTTGGGGTGTCTGAGTTTCATTAACAGATTTTCAGTCGTTCTTTTATTGTTCCTTTATGTATATTTGATTGCTTCTTGGCTATGCCCCGTGCCACATTTTGAAAAGCTCACCAATCCAATGAGGACACATCCGCCTCCTTTTTAGTTTTCAGAATTTTATTGCCGTTCACTCTTTTCTGATTTTCTTTGGCCTTAAGGGTGTAAACCAAAAAGTATGTAAGACAGATTTCAATCAGTTTAGAAGTTTATGTTGCCAAAGTTAAGGATATGCCCAGAAGAAAACGACACAGAATCACAAAAGCAGTCTGTGGCCCAGGCCTTTCTCCAAAGATGAATGTGAGGGCGTCAGTATTTAAAGGGGAAAACTGGGCTAGAGGAAAAAGATGGAGGATGTGATAACCACATGTTGCAAGAGAAAAGGAACAGATAGAAAAATAGACAATTACGTATTCGTCTCGGGCTCACTAATTTGGCTTTTTGGCTTTTGTGTAACGTAGAGTAGCTAGCTACTTGTAACATAAGGTGAACATAGAGTAGCTAGCTACTTGTGGAGATATTTAACCTTTTATCTGTTGCTATCTTCTTAGGAACCAAAGGAAAAGCAGCTTCTTACATGACCGAAGTTTCAGCTTAATTTTTGCTTTTGATGTAGTGAATTGGAGTTCTGAGTTTTGATTTTCCTTTCACAAAGGATTATGCATTTTAGAAATACCTTTAAAATTAATAATTTCAGGAGAGAACAGAGCCACAATTACCATCTTTGCATTCTTCCTTTATTAGTGGAAGTCATATATTGATGTTCATATTAAAGATTGGCTTTATATTTGATTAATTAAATATTCAAAACACTGCACAAGTATATTAGGGACTTAGCATGTGCCAAGTGCCATGCTCTATAAATGGCATCCAAGGAAGAACTCTCCATTTCCCTCCCATGCCAGATGAAATAAACCTTAGTAGGAGATGCTTTGCATGATTATGATAATATCGTGTTTATTTTTTAATGCAAGAAAGGTGTGCATAGGGGTTGATACTGTAATCTTCCAGGGGGCTCTTTTTGTCCAGTGCCCAGTAGAGCTGACTTACCAAGACAGGGGTATTGCAATAGAGATAGAATTTAATGCATATAGAGCCAGCTAAACAGGAGGCTGGAGCTTTATTATTACTCAACTCAGCCTCTCCAAAATTCAGAGGCTAGAGTTTTTTTAAGGCAAGGGGATAGGTGCTGCTGACTGGCTGTGGATGTAGTCATAGGGGTATGGAAAACAGTTCTTTTACCATGAGTCTGCTTCTGGGTGGGGGGCCACAAAACTGACTAAGGGTCTGGGTGGAGGTATTGGTCATCAGAAATGCAAGTGTCTGGAAAGACATCTAAAAGACCAATCTTAGGTTCTACAATAGTGAGGCCATCTGCAGGAGTAACAGGGGAAGTTGCAAATCATTTGACCTTGGGAATAATGGCTCGTAATCCTTTACTTCTACACCTTCACAGAGTTTAGGCTTTTTCATCCTTATAGCCTGGTAGTCTTTCATTCATTTTACAATGACAGTTGAGTTTGGGGAAAGGTCTATTATAATTTATTAACTAAATTCTTTCAAAGTTAGCTTGGTCTAGGAATGACTAAGGGCAGTTTGGAGGTTAAAGACAAGATGAGGATTGGTTAAATCAGGTCCCTTTCACTGTCGTAATTTTCTCACAGTGACAGTTTTTGCAAAGGCAGTTTCAATATTGATTGGCTCTTTAGTATATCTTTGAACTCTGTTGTAACATTAATGTAATGCCTAGTTGTATCCACTAGGATGCCAACCATGTGTCATTCATAATACATGGTAGGTGTCACCAAACAACCTACCATTTGATCCATACATTTGAGAAAATGCTACTCTCATAAATATTCTCATAAATAGTCAACAATTGTTTGTCTATTTAGTAATGCTATTAATATGTTTAAATGCTTTGCACATTACAACTGGAGCTTTTAAAATTTTACCTAATTCAGATGACATAGTTGTATTTTTATTTATTTAATATTACTTTGAAATCACATTAATCTGATTTTATATATAACTTACCATTTTTATGTCCTCTGATAATCTTAGAACAAAGCTAAAAGATAAATACAATTAGTATTTTATACTTCTAAAGATGTTCATTTTAAAGGCACATATATTTTAAGCTTTTGGAAAGAAAGTGTTTAATGGCATTAAATTGAAAATAGTTGAGTCAGGCAGAAGAGAATGAACATACATTAAAATAAGTGTGCCTTACAATGGCTTTTAAAAATATATTATTTAATCCCCATAATGCAATATTACTACCATTTTGTAGATTAAAACTCACATATATAGAGTGAAGATGGTTCTCTTTAAAGCCAGACTGCCTGTTGACTGGTTTGGAAAATATGAGAAAGATCATTGAGAAAGAAACAGAAAATTTTAAGATCTCTTCTTACCATCTTTGTTTTCCAATTAAAACACCTGTTTACTATTCCTGTTGATTATGATGTCATAGATACTTTGAAAAAACTGCGAACGAATTAGAATTTACCATTTTTTTTTTAAGTAATGACAATGGTGATAAATATTGAGGGTTAAACTGTGCTGTCTCCACACAGTAACCTTTAAAATTCAAATCCAAATAAGAAATACACTTTTTTAAAAAAGTCACCTGGAATCTAAGAAAAAGTAAAAATATGAGTGCAGTCAATATTTTACTTATCAGTTATATTTCATCAGTATTAGTAAAATTACCCAGTTCCATGATATATCTTAGCAATTTTGTCAGTACCACATTTTTCAGAATTGTCTTCTTATGGAAACTTGTAAGGCTAAAATTTATTCTAAGAAATAGGATAATAAAATTGGAAAGCAAGTATTTCTAGTAAATAGGCTGTCTTCTATTAAACACCTATAGAATGTGTCACTCTCGAATGCAAAAGACTCAGAGCATTTTTTGTTTGAAATTATGCAATCTGTGCACAGTATCTGAAATATAATAGGCACTAACTACTACAGTAAGTTTGGAGGAGAAAACACAAATCTGAAGACTAATACATTGTTTTTCAGCTTTTTGCAGTGTGGCCACCCATAGGCCACCAAAGTCCTCAGGAAACTGAGGGGGGAAATTCCAAGATGTCTTTGCGTCTTGGCCTCAGGGCAAAGGTCCTGTCTCAGCATAGATGTTACCACTCTAGTTAAATCAGGTTTTGTGTAAGTGTGAATAAAAGCCATTATGGAAATACCTGGCTAGTACCTTTCCTTGTGCTTCTTCACCACAAGTAATTATTCAGGCAGGAGATCAAGACTGTCATCTCTTGCTTTAAAAGAGTGCATGAATTATCATAGGTACTTCCAAGGCAGGTTGCTTAAGAAAGCTAAGGTTTACACTAAAAACTTTGTTTTATGGAAGAATAATAGGAAAGACATGGAAGTAGCAATTATCTAAGACTCTAACCTAATACCTAAGGGAAGAATTTGATATAAATGTAGAAGGCTCCAAATCCGCCCGTACAGCTTCTAATACCTCCTCGGAAATTGGGTTTTTAAATTTGTATAGCATTGCTAAAGAGGAAATGCCTTTTTTCCAGTGGAATAACATTCTGATAGAGTTGAATTTTAAAAGGGCACTTTTCTGATGGGTACAAGTTAATGAAATAGCATTAAGTATAATGAGTTGTTTTAGAGAAAGCAATATGCAAGCACTGAAGTGTTAGAGAGACAGAGAAACACTGCATGCCGAAACTTGACTTCCAATACCTGTGTGAGGAGGTATGAAAATGTGTGACACATCCTTTGGATGAGATTCTTTAGAAGCCATCTCAAGCATTCTGACACAAATATTTTGCTTTCTTTTTGGAATATGATGAGTGATGTTTTTTGATATCCTAATCCCATTACTGATAAAAGTAATAAGAATTCCCTCTCCTACCCGGCCATACAGTGTTTTGTTTTGTGTTGAGGTCAGCGGAATTCTGATAGAATTCCCAGTTACGTAAAAGAGGTTCACTTGCCATTCACCGTTTCCTCTGCCTTGCCACAGTCTTTGTTTGGCATTAAGAGTATGGCATGATTTCATGTCAGTGAGCGATTTATGGATTTTAACTCTTTAAAAGGTCATACAGGCTTTTGCTGTGATCTTAGACCTGGCTAGTAGCACCCTTTGCATCTGATTTTTACTTCTCTTAAATGAAGTTTAGCCTAAAGCTGCCTCCTTAAGGTTTTTGTTTTGTTTTACTTTGTTGTTGTTGTTTAAGAGGGAGTCTCGCTCTGTCGCCCAGGCTGGAGTGTGGTGGTGCAATCTCTTCTCACTGCAATCTCTGCCTCCCGGGTTCAAGCAATTGTCCTTCCTCTGCCTCCCCAGTAGTTGGGATTACAGACACCTACCAGTAACCACCCTGGCTAATTTTTTTTTTGTACTTTTAGTAGAGAGAGGGCTTCACCATGTTGGCCAGGCTAGTCTCCAACTCTTGACCTCAAGTGATCCCCCCACCTCAGCCTCCCTAAGTGATGGGATTACAGGCATGAGCCAACAAGCCTGGCCTCTTTAAATATTTTAATGTTGGCCTAAAGGTGTCTTCTTACATAAAGAACTGTAACCTAACTAGATGTGTAAACAGACTATAATCTGCTCTTGTAACAAGTAGCCAAGTCTCAGCCAATTACAGCAGCCATACTTCAGCCACTCTCAGGTGACCAACTCCAAGCTTGTCCAACTCACACTTACAAGCCACATGTCACTCAGGATGGCTTTCAGTGCGGTCCAACACAAATTCGGAAACTTCCTTAAAACATGATGAGATTTCTTTGTGATTTTACTTTATTTTTTTTAGCTTATCAGCTATTGTTGGTGTTAATGTATTGATTGTGTGGCCCAAGACAGTTCTTCTTCTTCCAGTGCGGGCCAGGGAAACCAAAAGATTGGACAACCCTGGAGCTTTAAACCGTGTTTAAATGCAGAGCTGTGACCAATCCGACTGTTTCTATATTTCACTTGTGTTTTTTGTATATCACTTTCCTTTATCTGTCTTTAAATTCTGTCAGATCACCTGACAGAGCTGGAGTTGCTCCCATCCTGTTCTGGTCGAGGTGGGGTATGGGTGGGGGGTGAGCATGCTCCCCAATTCACAAGTAGTTTTATGCTCAATTCAACTCTGTTAAATGTAATTGTCTGAAGTTTTTCTTTTAATACTTTTTTATTTATCTTGCAAGGTGTAGCAAATTGTAACTTTGCTTATTCATTTATTTGACTTGGAGTTATATGTAATTTTCTGTAACTTTATATTAAGTTGATTTAAAAAACACAGCCTATCTATAAAAACACAGTAATAATGTGTTTTTACACTATAAACACACAGTAATAATGATAATATGCACCATTTCGTGAACACTTACTATTGTATTGGGTTTTGCTGTAAGTCACCTCATTTAGTCTTTTCAGTAACTCTATGCTAAATCATCACCATTTTGCCTAAGAGGAAGTACACTCAAAGAGAGAATATAGCTTGGCTGAGTTTCAGAGCAAATAAATGGGAAAAATTAAAGTAAATCCATAATTTCAACCACAGTGCAATATCTCCCAACCAACATTGCTTGATAAGAGCCTATTTGTATTTTATTTTGATACAGTTGTAAATTGACACCCTTTGTAAAAAGTACTTCAGAGGGGTCCTATATACTGTCCACCTAATTTTCCCCAATGATAACATCTTGCTTGAATATATAATAGTATATCACAACCTGGAAACAAATATTGATACTTGATACAATTCACCAAATTCAATGGGAAATTATGAATAAATAAAAATATAAAACACTATAGGGGTTACTAATTAAAAGTATTACATGAAAAGGTTTCATTTGTACGTTAAAAATGATTAAATAGTACAGAGTTTTAAAAATGGCTCAATAAAGAATAACGAAGGAGAGTATAATTTTGTATCACTAAATGGCTTTAGAATAGTAACTTTGGTCAGGAGGAAACTTTTTTTCTGACGTAGGTGATCTCATAGTCTTCTTCATCTAAAACTCCGCAGTGTGCTGCAGAACCATCGTTGAAGCTTAGAGCACAACATCTATGATAGATTAAAGATTACAAAGTCAAAAATAATACCACAAATCACTCCTATTGATGTGCGATTCAGAGTGAACATGTGAAACATAAATAGTCACTACAAATAAATCCATGAATGAGGCTTTGCTGCGTCCACGACAGAGATTAATGAAGTTTTAGGATGCTAAGAGCTCAAGATATAATCTATAGCTTTAAACTGATGTCAAGATTCAGAACTGATTGCTTTAAAAGCCCTTCATTTTTGTAGAAAAGATTGATGACTGTAGTGCAACTAAATCTCTTCTCATGCAAAATTTATATAATTTGGTTCCAACAGGTCTTATGTGGTGGTTGCACATATTTTTTTCTTTTTTTCCCCCATTCTTTAATTTTCTTGTTGTTTTCTCTTTATTTTACTACATATTATATTTAACTATGTAAAATATAGAAGTTGAACTGTTTTCAAAGCAAGCAACATTAATTTATGATATTTTCAAAGTAGTTCTTAATTTTAGAATTCAGTGGAAGCCTGCTCAGGAACATATCTGAGGTTTGAAACTGGACCATTAGTTACTTGAGTAGCTCAGATGGAGGACCATAAAAAGTATACACTTATTAGTAAACATTTAATTTTAATTTCACTACTCGTCATTTAGGGCCTATACTTTTTTCAAAATAGGGATTTGCCAACTGGAGTTTTGTTGTGTTTCTTCCAAAAATTATAGCCATAATTGTCTCAATTATGACTTTTGGTTTGGTTTTGAGTTAAATTGAGAACTTAAAGATACCTTTTACAGCAATCTAAGTGCAGAAATCCTCCATGATTTTATGAGATTTTCCTTCCTGAATTTCACAGTTATCTCTCATACCTGACTCAACAGCAGTATTTTATAGAACTCATTTTATATGGAGTTCTTCCAAGGCATTCGTCTAAATTTTCAAAGAAGCAATAACTCATATTTAATTGGGTTACATAATATTTGAATAACCTAGTAATTAAAACAACAGGTGCCACTGATATAAATACTTTTGGGAACAAATACAAGTGTCTCTTGGTAAGTGAAACATTTAACTGGTGGAAACAGAAAGGATGCCAGTAAGCAGTAGTGTTCTGTGAGTTGTGGGTGTCATCAGTCAGTATGCTTTACATGCATAGGAAACGTGGTTGAACCAGGTCAGCAATGGCAGTGGCTGCTGCCCTTTGTCCTTTGTTCAGTTTCCATCTTGATACTGCATGATATGTCATTGAAAATGGTAAATTAAATGCATGTTGTCAATAGAGAGGTAATTGGTAACATGTGTTGGTATGTATATCTAGGTAGCTAATAATATACTTGACAAAATGTTAACTTTAATATATCTTTGTTCTTTTCCATGATTTTTTTCTATAATTCAGCTTCATTATTTTTTAAGCTATTCTTCTAAGCAGTTGCAGGCCACTTTGAGTTTGAAGGAGTGAGTTTTCTACTGGAATGATACTCTCTAATAGAATTCCAGATGAAGATACATAAATGGATATGTTTATCTTATGAATAAAAAGCAAAAGGTCTTATAAAATATATTATTCACCAAAGTAAAGGAAGAGCAGAGTTTTCTTTTCTCTCTTCCTTCCTCCCTTCCTCCTTTTCTTCCTTCTTTTTCTTCTTATTTTCTTTCTCTTGTTAAATTCTTCCCTATCTTAAACTACTTCTTGGTTTGTGTTATTTTGAAAGTTAATATTTCAAAATTTTGTCTAGACTTCCCTAATTTAATGCTTCTTTAGGAAAAAGGCAAACTTTTTGTAAAAATTCTTCTCTAAGCTAAATCAACTCCTTAGTTAAAATCTCACATTCTATTTGCTAATATATTCCATGCTCTTCCAATATAGAGCATGTCCTGATTTAAGGAGAAAGGTGGTTCAGTATTTAAGCTGTAAGAAGCTAAGCTACTTCAGCTTCCCCAGTGTGTCAGCAACCCCAGGGCTATGAAACGATCAAGCTGAAGAAACACAGTTTAAAGTAAGCTTAGGTTTATTTTCCTTCCATGCTGCCATAATCCACACATAATGCCTAGTCATGGGTCCTTAGATAGGACAGTGTTTTATGATAAAAATTACATCATCCGTGCTATCGGTAGTACTTACTCTTCTAAGATCTTGGATGCTACTAAGGTGTTCGTAACTCCTCAGTTACTGACCAAGATCCTTTACCGAATCTTACCGCAAGGGTGCTGTGTTCTCGTAACCTTGCGTGCTTCAGATTTGGCTTGAATTCCCATCCTACCACAAATCTACCTATATAAACCTGGGTTAGTTGTTTTTTACCCCAAAAATGTGAATAACAAAATTTTCTGCGATATGTTACTGGGAGGATTAGTATGAAATGCTTAGCTCAATGCTTAGCATGTAGTAGTCAACAAGTATGTGTTACCGTTATTTTAAGGTCAGGTTTATTGACATGTTCTGATTCCAGGCTTTTTTACAGATGTTAACCACCGCCCCTTTGATTGATATTTGAAAAATGTTGTTGCCCAAGACCCCACTATAAGGACAAATTTTAAAGTGTGATAATGTTTACACACACATACAATATTTTAAAGTGTTTTCTATATATATATATATATGTATATGTATATGCAAATAATTCATATGTATTATAAAATAATATTTAACCTTGCTGTATGAAATTATTGGTTTTTTTTCATTTTTTTCTCAAGAATGCTGGTGACAATGCACTAAATTAATTTTACAACTCCACTAAACATGTCACAGTGTGAGTTTAAAAAGTCTTAGATTGTAAAAGATGTATCATTTGTACATGAAAGAGTATACTCTTGGTCATTTTACATGCCTTTCTGGAAGAATGTCTTATAATACTACTAAAATGTGTAAAGAGTAATTCTTTTTTTTTCTTTTTTTAATTGTATTTTAGGTTCTGGGGTACATGTGTAGATCACGCAGGATTGTTGCATAGGTACATACATGGCAAGGTACTTTGCTACCTTCATCCCCCCATCACCTATATCTGGTATTTCTCCCCTTGTTACCCCTCCCCACCCTTCACAGCCTCCACTGTCCCTCCCCTAGCCCCCCTCAACTAACTGCAGTTTGTGATGCTCTTCTCCCTGTGTCCATGTGTTCTGATTGTTCAACACCTGCCTGTGAGTGATAACATGCTGTGTCTGGTTTTCTGTTCTTGTGCCAGTTTGCTGAGAATGATGGTTTTCAGATTCATCCATGTCCCTACAAAGGACACAAACTCATCGTTTTTTATGGCTGTGCAGTATTCCATGCTGTATATGTGCTACATTTTCCTTTATCCAGTCTATCGTTGATGGGCATTTGGGTTGAGTCCAGGTCTTTGCTATTGTAAACAGTACCGCAGTGAACATACGTGTGCATGTGTTTTTATAATAGAGCAATTTATAATTCTTTGGTTATATACCCAGTAATGGGATTGCTGGCCCAATGGAAGAATAATTCTTATAATCCCCAAAATTGATATTAAAGTAGTTTCCATTATAATCTATTAATCTAAAATGGATTTTAGAAAATCTAGATTTTAAGTCTTCCATAAACATCTGACTCCTTTTAAGAATGTGTGCTTGATGATAGCTTTGCAGAATTTTACTATTTAACTAAGATAGAAACTATTTATTGAAAATCTCCTTGTATTCGATGATACTAAAAGAGACAGTTTGTTAAAATGACACCCTGTTATTGAGTTTGCTTCCCCCATTATTTGAAGAACTCATCAATCTTCTAGTACAGGAATTTCAGGTTCAATTAGTGGTTTCTGAGTCAACACTCCAGAGTCCCTCTGTCCCTCATAACTGTTTGGTGCCAATGGTAATATGCGAGGTGAAGGTGAAGTTTCCCTGCATACCCTCTGGATATCTTTAAGTTTCAGGGAGACAAAAGAAGAGGCAAGAGTGATGACTTATGGATGACTATCTCACGGTAGTGCTTATAAAATACAGGAGTGTAAAATTTGTTCTTGGTGTTATAATTGGAAATGCAGATTAAAGATTTTGGAAACCACAGTTATTCATTGTTTAGATAGGTCTGTAGACTTCCTGAACTATACACACTATGTGGAATTGGCCTTTAGTCGTATTTGCCTTGTGTATTCATGGCATTTCTGCCTGAAGATAATGTATTTTTGGTGGAAATAACTTGTCATTCAGTTGAAACATTTTGCCTGTGAGATGCTGGAGTTTCAAAATATTTCTCTGCTCATGTATGTGCACCTGTTTCCCTGCTTTTCTGTTTTCTGATCTTGACATGTTTGTTTTTGTTTTTAAAAATGCGCTTTGTGATTTTTCATGGAATGCGACTTTTACATTCTAACTCAATTCCAAATTGGCTCAAGTGTCTCACCAATACACTGTTTGTTTAATTCATGTTATGAATAAATTATATTGACAGTGTCTTTTCCTTCATATATTTGGATTGTAGCTCCAGTGAAACCTGTATTATTTGCTCTTTTATCCAAATTCTATATTATAAAAATAGTAGTATTTATTCACTTTCCTAACCACCCACCCACCCAGCTTCAGTATGCTACTTTTGAATTTAGAACATTAAAAATTTCAGTTTGCTGGTCCTATTTGTTTTAACCATAGACAAAGATGCTAGACCTTTTCCTTGGACCTTGGGATTGAGATAAATGTTTTACAGATGTTCACCACAGTGAAACTGCTTTTTATATATCCCTTTTGATCTCTTTGAATAATAAACAGGAGGATTTCAGTAGATATGTCAAGGTTTCCAGGCTTTCCCAAAATATATTTGAAAGTTCATGGCCAAGTGGAGATTAGGCTTTCAGGCCCATCCTAGGCAAGGTGTTAATATCGCTGCTACCACACTCATATGTATTACTCAGTGAGGACATGTTTTTCAATATGTTTTAAGACTTCTCTTTGTATTCCATCTTTGTAAGGTTACCACAACTAATGTATTTTATTACTCTTTGGGCAATTTCAATGTGGTGCATGGGATGCTAAATAATTAAAGCTAAATAATTAACATGTAGAAAACAAAATAAATACATAGAATTTTGTTTTAAGATTTAAATGTGTAAAATCTGTATTTGCAATACTTTGTATGTAGCAGATTTCCCCCCAGTTACTGTGTGAACCAGTTCTTTGGAATTCAAGCTTTTTTAAAAATAATTTTTTATTAGATCATTTTAGCCTTTACATTGTTTCCTCTGGCTTTTTTGTTTTTATTATTATTATTATTATTATTATTTCCTAAAGCTGTTGTTACTGTACGCTTGATTAAAAGAAAATTTATTTTTGAGGCCTCTGAGCTTGAATATTTTAAAGCATGTCAGACTCAACATAGTCATTTCTGAATTCCCACGTTACTAATACATACATGATAAGTTGGACATCAACATTAATAATTGTACTTGTTTACAGGAATGATTACAATTCATCCAAATGTCTTAAGATCAGAGCCTGTCTTACTTTTGTATTTTCACATTATAGCAGGGTACCTAGGACATAGTAAGCACTCCAGAATGTTAGGAGAATAAATGAATGATAGATGTATCTTTCATTGATGTTCTGGTGGCAGAGACAAATGTTTCCGTGATAGCAAGCAGCACAAGGTCATTAGTAGTACTGGCTGGGAAAATGCCAGGCTTTGCATTATATTGTGGTAAACCAAATTCCTGAAGCCCAAAGCCAAAGAGCCACAGCCCTGAGCTCCATATGAATGTTGATCCTTGGAAAAAAATCTCTGGTGGTTTGCCTGACGAATCATTGGCACCTTCAAGATGTGAAATTGGGATCTAAAATGTAAAAGTCAGGCAGGAAAAAAGATTCAGATCATATGGAGTAATAAAAAACATCCAAGTTGCCACCCTGTGCCAGAGGAACTTAACTGATTGGGTTGCCCAGTTCTCAGTATGGCATCATCATAGTTATACCTAATTTGTGTCATGCCTTTCCAATTACAGAATATTTCACGTGCATTAACATGTTTAGTAAATATTTGTGATGAAAAAAATTTCAGTAAATAATTGGTATAAATTTTGGCGTTCACGTCTTGAGGTTAATATTTTCATTGAGAAAAATTGGGGTGGGTAGAATTTGCAATAGACATACTTTGGTTGCTGATGGCCAATTTAGGGAGAAGATTGTCTTTGTATTGTTAGTATTTAGATGTTTTTATTCTATCCAAATTCATAAAGTTTCAGAGTTTGGAAAAACCTATAAATTGTTCTTACATACCTTCCATCTGATTCTCAACCCCCTTTCCTCCCAAACAAAATGACTTTTTGACTATGGCATAAAATTTATGAATTCATTATCTCTTAGCTCTTAAGTCCACTCCATTTTTAACTAATATTGTTTTTAGAAAGTTATTTCCTGTATTAAACAAAAACCTTTCTTCTTTCAACTTCCTATTATAGATCTTTATCTTTCCTTTGAAGCTACCTGCAATAATTTTATGGCCTTCACCATTACTAATAATGCATGCTTGATTATTACATTATAAGATATAATTATGCACATTATTTTATTTGAGCTGCATAGCAGTCCATTCAATTAGATAGCTTATATGCTATTCTCTGTCTTACAGAAAACTACACTAAAACATGGAGAAAATCAGTAATTGGTCAGTGATCACACTCATAAATGATAAATGGTGAATCCAGGGTCCATGCCCAGGTCTTCTGATTTAAAATTCCATTTCTTGCCATGATACTATGTTGCCTCAAAGTATTCTTTCTAATTTTTAGTGATGTCTCATAAATTCTTTACTTCTTCAGACTATATAGCCTCAGCTTCTTTAGTTTCTTGATTTTTGCCAGCCACTTCTTAAGTGACCTGATTTTCAGTAAGAGCCATGAGATGAGTGCTGGCCGGTGTGTGTATGCAGGTGCAGATCTGAGAAAAGTTCCTAGACTTCTGGCTGCTATTTACAAAATATTTTGTAGTTACACCCAGACTTTGAATGCCTCCATACACACAGTTATTTTTTGTTTATCTGAGTCTGTCATTTTAAGTAAAATTTTACATAAGCATTTTCAAAAACAAATGTGTATATCATGTGCCATTTCAGAGGCACAGAGTTTTCAAGTGAAGAATCATAGGCCTTTCTCTTATTTTCTAAATTACCTTTTCGTGACATCAGAAAAATTAATTTTTTTCTCGACAGCTGTTCAAGAATCTTACATTTTTCTGTCTGCACTCTGTATTTGATTAGAGGGAAGAACCTCACATCTTACCAACTTCATTCCTTCTGGCTAGCACAGAAAATAAATGTTTTCAGGTTGTAGCAGTGGATTCAATAAAACAAAAATATTTCCAATGTTCAGTTAAAAACTGCTTTGCCCAGTAGATACAGGATTATACCAGGCTCTAAATAACAAAGGAAGAGGTTACCCCAGTGTCAACAATTATATAATTCTATACTCAAAACCCAAGAACAAACTAACCACTTCCTAAATTATGAATAGCAGCAGCACAAGCTGAAACCACAGTAGATCACTGCATGTAAAACCACAGTTTTCCTAGTACTTGCATATAATTATTTCCATAATATTCTCCATAAAATAATTAGAAGCCAGAAAGTATTTCTGCATCAGTGAATAAGGAAGACATTTAGGAAGATAAATTCTTTTAAAGTAACCATTTCTGAAAAATGGTTTTAAAAACAGCGTTATATTTGTTGCATCAGCATTCATATTAATGAACTTAAATAGCCCTCTGTAAAACTGATTTCTAGGACATCTGCTTACACTGAATGTTTCAAGTCCCCTGAAGCTAATACTTTGAATCAATCTTACTCTTTCTTTGAGGCTAGTTGGTTAGAATATGATTAACATTAGGATTTGAATTTCACCAGTTTTCCACATTGAATAAGAAGCAGCACTGAATTCATTGTGAAAACGGCCAATTGCTCCATTCAAGTAAGGTTTGTTGGCCCTGCTGAGTTTCTGATACTGAAATATAGCTTTTTACTTATTATAAACTTTTATCAACTTGTTTTCAAAAATCTCTAAAATACAGACTCACAAATTTAATCTCCCCAAGCAAAGTTCTTAAAGGACCTCAGTAACAAAAGCAACTATTGATTTTTAGTAGCTTTTCGAGGTCCTGGAGATTCTCTGTGGACACCCAGGCATCTTTCCTTCAGCTCTCCTGTGTATTTGTCTTTCCCTGCTCTCAATGTGTTCTGTGTGTGGTTTTTTTTTCCCCCTCTTATCATGCAGCATTTACCTAGTTTGACTCCTTATCGGTGAGACTCCTTGTCCAAGATTATTGGCCAGCACACTGGATTTAAGAATGCTCTGGAAATACTCAACCACAGAATTGTGCCTCCACACCATGAATGTTGTCCGTGAATGAAATCCTGTTGTCATTCTCTAGACTTGATTTAGAGTCAAATGCTTTGTAGTGCTGCTGGGTAAACATTTGGCATCTTCTTTGTGTATCTTCTCTGCTCCTCCCCTGGACTGTTCACCTTACATTTTCCCTCTCTTCAAGCCTCTGGCATTATTTCCCCCATCCTCACTCTGAGATAATAATTTTCTTTCACTATCACAAAGGGATTACAAGCCATCAGAAAAGGACTTCTGCAAACTTTCCTCACGCTGCTTATCTGCATGTCTCATTGTCCCTGAGCAACTGACTTTCCTCCCTGTGACTTTCCTCATGTGCCTTCCTTACTCCATCTTGTTCATCTCTGGACCACTCAGGTGTGCCTCCTGCACTCTTCTCTGTCTCCTCCTCCTCCTCCTCCTTTTTTCCCTTGGCCACTCTGTTGGTTCATTCCCCTCAGCACACCAATAAGGCTATTACTTCTCCCATGTTTAAAGAAATATATGCTTCTCCTGATCCCACCTTGTCATCCAGCTACCACCCATGTTGTCTGCTCCCTTCTCAGCAACTGCTCAGGACAGTTATTTTGCATTCACTGCCCTCTTTTTAATCTCTCCTAAACTCATGCTCATCATGTTTTTTGCCTCATCATTTGTCAGAATCAGCACTTGGTACTCCACAGCGACATATTGCTAAATTCAGTGGAAAATCCTCAGTCCTCCTCTAAGAACATCTATCATTAGTGATTGATACAACTGATTCTTCACTTCTTTTCACTGAACACTTTGACACTTGATATCTGGATCAGCACCCTCTCCCTGTTTTCCACCTATCTCTCTGGCCACTCCTCAGTCCTCTTCCCTGGTTCCTCCTCTTCTCTCTGAACTGGGATTCTGGCAGCGTTTCTAGGTTCAGTCCCTTGTTTAGTAGACATCACTTTATAAACATGGCACCTCTTCCTAATAACTCATTTGACAATCTTGTCCAATCTCATGGCTTTTAGTAATACCCATAAGCCTCTGGATCTCAAATTTAGGTATCTAGCCCATCTGACCTAGAATCTTCTCTTGAATATCCACACATCTCTCAATCTTTCCATTTGGATTATTGAAACTACTTCTGAGTGGCCTCCCTGTTGCCACCATTGCCTTCCTGCATTGTGTTTTCAGCACAGCAGTGAGTATGATCCTTTTAAACATAAGGCAGATGATATCATTCCTTTCCTTGAAACTCTCCAATAGCTCCCAACTATGGTTGCCAAAGTGAAAAAATAAAAATACAGGATGCCTAGTTTTACATGTGCATTTCAACTAAACGATGAATGATTTTGTAATTTGGGAGCCATACTTATACTTAAAGATTATTCATTGTTTATCTGAAATTTAAATGTAACTGGGCATCCTTTGTTTTATCTGACAGCTCTTCTCCCCAGTCACCCAGTGTTAAGTTCTTAACCCTCACCACGACCTACAGTGTCCCCTTGTAGTCCTATCGCCAACCTTTGGTCTAGCCACCGTGTCCCCTCCTTGCCATTCCTTGAATTGAATTTACCTAACATACTTCAAAACAGATTATTTGCCCTGCTATTCCATATACATGGGATGATCTTCCTCACATAGCCCCACGACTTAAAGCCTCAACTCCTTAGGGTTTTGCTTGCACATCCGCTTCTCACAGAAGCCATGTCTGTCATTCTTGTCTCCTTCTTGCTTTCCTTTTCCCTGTAATACATTTCACCATCTAACATTCTATATGCATTATTTATTTTGTGTACGGTCTATTTCTCTCCAATAGAGTATGTATTTTATAAATGCAGAGATGTTTATTTCTTTTGTTCACTGCTTGATCTTCAGCACCTCGAAGAGTGTCTGGCTTATATTAGATCAATATGTATTTATTGCAAATGAATATATGTTGTGTAAATAGTGACAAGATAATCAAGAACCTATTAGTGTGATTATGAATGCCCATATTATCTACAGGATGATGTTGATTAGTTTTACAGTATCCTATCTGAAATCAGCTGAAGCAATGAAAATTTTGAGAGATCAAGGTAGACGTTAGGGAAAAAAGATGATTCCAGAGCATTGTATGCTTAGGGCAAAGCAATACAGAATAGAGGGGCAGGGTAAACAAACAATAAGGTGAAGAAAACAATGTAGGAAGATATTTATCAATTGACCTTGAACTTTGTGGGAAGATATTGATCAACTGACCTAGAACTTTACTAAATTTCACTGCGACTTTGCATCTCCTGAGTATTCTAGCCCTACCCAATCTAAACATGAGATTCCACATACAAAAAATACAAATTATGTTAATAGTCCCATAAATTGATCCTACTTGATGGAATTTTACCTTTTGCAACTGCATGAATGTTACACTTTCAGGAGGGGGTCATTTCTCACTTGTACTGACAATGTTGTTCAGTTACCCCTTTACTTGATGCTGGCTGCTCCCTTTCCGGACTGCTGTACATCAAGTGGATTCTTTGCATATCAGATTGAGGACTGGTGGATCTACTTTGAGAAGTTTATTAAACTTAGAACAAGACGCAATTGCTCACATCTGTAATCCCAGCATTTCAGGAGGCCGAGGCAGGCCGATCACCTAAAGTCAGGACTAGCCTTGCCAACGACTAGCCTTCACGACTAGCCTTGCCAACGTGGTGTACCCCATCTTTACAAAAAATACAAAAATTAGCTGTGTGTGGTGGCACACACCTGTAATCCCAGCTACTTTGGAGGCCGAGAGAAGAGAATCCCTTGAACCTGGGAGGTGGATGTTGCATTGAGCCAAGATCCTGCCATACCGCAACACTCCACGTTCCAGCCTGAACAACAGAGTGAAACTCTGTCTCAAAAAAAATTCAAAACAATAACATCTTAGCCTGGTTGTCCTTAGTCTCTGCCTATGCAGGATATGAATCATCCTGCTTACTTTATAGTTTAGATCGTAATAACAATCATATCGGGCCGGGTGTGGTGGCTTACGCCTGTAATCCAAGCACTTTGGAGGCCAAGGTGGGCGGATCACCTGAGGTCGGGAGTTCAAGAACAATCATATCCCTGAGCTGTTAGGAATCGTTTCTACATTGTTCTCATGTATACTAAAAATTATTGAGAGTAAAATAGACCACTGTACATACATAAAGTATAATCATTTATTTAACAATCTTTCAATGGTAAACATTTAAGTTTTTTATTTTATTTTTAATTTTCTCTATTAACAATGCTACAATGACTATCCTTGGATTATACTTCTTATTTCTGATTATTTCCTTAAAATAAAAATTCTGAATATGGAATTATAGGATGTGAAAAGAGGACATTTTTAATGCTTGTGGAAAATACTGTTGAATTGTCTTTCAGAAATACTCTGACATTTTACTCTTCTTTACAGCTTATGAGAAAAATAGTTTGCCCTGTCTTTATCTACAGTTGACATTAATGCTCCTTTGTCTTCAAATTTTTTTCTTATTGCAAATATACACATATTACTGTACTTATTATATTAAGCTTTTTTCTTAACTTTCTTCTCATAAATCCATCATTCTTTCTTATTTTTTTTTCTTGCCAAACTTAATGAAAAAGGTTTACTTGCTTTCTCGATTTCACTGCTTCTTAAGGGGACTCTTTCTTCCTTTCTTACTTCAATGAAACTTCTCCATTCCTAAAGTCACAAAACAACACCTATTGAATAACTACAGTGGCCTGTTTTTACTCCTCTTTCTTCTTGATCTTTCTATCACTTTGGTGTTATTGTCCCTCTCTACTCCTCAAAACTCTCTTCTCCTTGGAAGGCAAAATCACTAATACCTCCAGGATCTCCATCCGACCCTTAGATTGATCTACTTTCAGACACCAGTGCTGGTTGATTCTGTGCCTTGGCCTATGCTCTAAGCAGGAGGAAATCCCATTTTCCTGTCTTCTATCCTCTTTTCTTTTCATTGATGCTCTTACCCCGTGGCTCTAACATTTGACATTTGTATATGTTAATGACTGTCATTCTCTATCCCAAGCGAATCCTCTGTATTTAATGCCATGGAAATGTTTGCCATTGTCCATTGGATGTATGCATGTCAGTACACCTCTACTTATTATAAATTGACCCGACCTGAACTGTTTCCTTCCTTCTTACCAATTTTGCCTATGTTAGTTACGGCACTGTTAACACATTCTCTCAAGCTAGAATCTTTTAAAATTAATGATATCTCTTCTCTCCCATCCCATCAGCTACCAACTCAGATTCGTTCTGCCATGGTCAGGTACTTTGCCACCCTTCTTTTCATTTGTTTTCCTGAATGGTGGTAATCAATCAGTTCATAAAGCACACTTTTTTTTTTTTTTAGCATTTCGCTATTATTCTGTCTGATCCTGAAATTATTGGAGATCAAAATATGCTAAAGTCATTAAGATTTGGCCCCTACCACGAAAGAATTCGAGGCAAGTAGGAGAGATGCACAATTATTTCATTTCAATGTAGTGCTAGAGAGATGAACAGAATGATACAGGGTCACAAAGGTAGACCAACTTAGAGGCAGTCGTATATATAGAGAGAGAGGTCTCACTAGTGGAATCCTGCTGGAGAAGCCAAGTCTTTTATTGGTGAGTAGTGATTAGCCATGTGTTGGGGCAATAAAGGCAGTTATTAACAAAGGGTAACATCAGGAGCAAAGGTACAAATACCAAAGCCTTGTTCATGAGTCCCACCACAGTCTTCCTACCCCTTTCTCCCCACCCAAGGTACCTCCTCACCTAAAATAGAAGTAGAAAGCAAGAAAAATTAAACTTGTATGTATCCCACCTTCCTTAAAATCTCTTTTGGATCTTGCACTGCTTTCTGATTAAGTCCAATTCCATAGCATGGCATGCACAAAGGCTTCCCAATCAGACCCCAATTCATTCCTGCAGCCTCACCTCCCACCACCTGCTCTTCCCCTAATAGCAATGCTTTGTCACAGTCTTCATCTTTTTCTTCACTGAACATCATGTTTTTCCCAGCGCAGTTTCCTTGTAAATGTCTAAAGTGCTCCTCCCTTCTAATCTGTGTAATAATTACTTTTGAATTCTCTAAGCTCTAGATTAACTTTCATCTCTTCTTTGTATCCCCTCCTTAATTCTCCAAGGTGATTTAATCACTCTCACAGCACTTGGGTTTTCCCTCTGTTGTAGTCATGACCTACAGAACACAGGTTTGTGCTTCAAGAGACACAAACTTCACAATATACATATTTTGTATATATGTGACATACATACATATCAGCTGGATAATGAATGACATGAATAATGATAATAATAATAAGTACATATTATTCATCTTCTTTATTTGGTGTAAGCACATGAGAGGAGCATAATACAGTCTACTGAATGATTTCACTTTGTATCCGACCCTGTTTTCAGAGCCTATCTTGCTTATATCAATAGAAGAAGCCTTCTCAAGTGTGTTTGAGGTGACCATACCAACTTTTCACAAAAATATTCTGTGTTCTCTGTTGCCTCAAGTGATCCTTTTGACCTGCCCAGAATTCTGGCTGTGAGACCCAGTCTCATTTTAGTGTTGTGACCAACAGGAAAAAACGTGACCAAAGAACATACAACTGTTGATGCTTTTATTTTTTGGAAGTGTTCAGATCTGTGAATGGGTACTAAAGATTTATGACAGAATAGGGGTGTCACAGAGCGATTTAAAAATGTAAAAAGAAATGACCAAGCACTTCGTAAAATAATTATCACTTATATTTTTTCTCCATTGTTGAAACAAGAATAGCATGTTGACTACTTTATACAAGTTTGTTTTAATATAATACTGTACATTGTAATTAAGATAACAATGACACAGTGGGTCTCACCGTTGAAATCCTAAATTTTGCATGGGATTTTTTTGTTGGTTTCCTTTAATATAAAGGTTTTATAGGCAAAGAATATGCATTCAGAAAACTGATATAGGAATAGTGAGCTAAGGATATTACTATACTTACTTTTTAAGTTCTTTAGCACAGAGGTATTCATGTCCATAAGGATTTATTTGTTGATGTGTAATGCCCATTTCTCCCTCCAGAACAGCTACTGAATATAAATCTGTCTTAGAAGAGAAAATAGTTTGTTCCAGGATTTTCCTTGTAGAGCTAGGCAAACTGTCATTTGCCACGTCAGTCTAGAAAGAATGTTGGACGGAGATGTCATTGAACGCTGACTAAAGAAGTCGTGCCACTCCGTACAGCACAGGCCAACATCAATCATGAGCTGTGTCTTTTAAAATAATTATTTATCTTTGCTCAACTTGGTACAACCTGAATAATTAAATATATAGTAAACGTGTATGATAATCTCTAAATATGTGTAGTGCTGAATTCTTCATGACATTTTTAAAATATGCTATTTTACTTAATCCTTATACCAGTTTTCCTAGGTTGGTGGAATCATCCCTCCTTTGAATATCTGTTCTTACATACACACACATAAATGAGGTGTTCACCATGTAATTTTGACAAACGCCGCATCTTCTATGGCTGTTAGGTTGGCTCCCCTACACTAAAGAAGACAGTATTTGCATTGTCAGCAGTAGCGGTTTAGTGAGTGCCTTCTGACCAGATTAAATATACCTGGAAGGGTTGAATGGCAGGTTTCAAGAGGCATACCGCATTATTGTACAAAGCCCTTTGATTGAGTTCCACTGTGAATAATCTATGGAATGTTTAAAATAAAGGCCATTTTCTAGTTTAAAATGTAAAAGCAGATGTTTTTCTAGAAAAGTAACTGGTATTTTTACTAATACCCTATAGAACATTAGTTGTAAAATGTGTAAATGTCTGTTATTTAATTCAGACAACAATGGCAAAGGCAAAAACAGAGAGACCAGTTAGAAGACTGTTTCACATGTTGGTCTGAATTGTAAAGTGGCATCAGGGCACGTGGGGTAAATGGTCAGAGTCTAGACACAGTATGAAGATCAAGCCAAGATAACTTGATGTGGGTTATGGAGTGTAGCACAGAAAAAGAGAGGAGCAAAGTATGACTGTGAATTACAGAGCTGGCATTTACTGAGATGGTAATAATGTGTTGGTTAGAAACAGGAATTTTCTGTAGTCAGTGTATAAATGATATGCAATGCTTTGAAACTATAGAAGATCACCAAGAGGAACAATGTAGACAGAAATTAGAGAAGGTCCAAGCAGAGACCCTTGGGACACTCCAGCATGGAAAAGGAAGGTGGTGAGGAGGAACCAGTGCTCAGAGCCAAGGAGAAGCGTCTTGTCACGCCGGAAGAAAATCTGCAGAACACAGTGTGTGAAAAGCCTCTTACTGCTGATTGGTCAATTAGTAAAACTGAAAAAACAGACCATGGAATTCAGCCATGTGGGGGTCATTGCTGGCCTTTGTGTACATTCTAATGGCTTCCACTGAATTATCTCATTTTTCCCCTTAAAGCAATTCAGTGGGGGATTTTTCTGTTGCCCTGTCAGTTTCAGCTACTTACACTCTCTTTTTATACTGTCAAGCCATTTTAAAGTAAATAACTCAGTACCTTTGTTTCTTATTCAAAATAAGGTCTACCACTCAAGGCTCATATTAAGCTAGAATGAAGTTGAGTGTATTATCCAACTGTTTAACTTATTGAACATATAATTGACAGCCAATGATCCTGAGCTAGATTTCCACAAGACATTCCACAACTTTCCTTAATGGTGGTTGAGCGATACACTGAATAAATATTGTACTGTAGGATGCATTTCTGTAAGAAAGTGTCTTCAGAGATTCTGGATTTGGGGTGATATTGTTTCATATTTTGCAGTGAAGGTGTGTTTTTCTTCCAACAGTTCTTAGTTTAGGTTTTCTTTCATTGGAAGTTCATCACTGTTAGGCATTTCTTAAGTAGCGTAACAAAGCAAATCCACAAGCATTCAATGTAAGATTAGGAAAACAAAAGTCATGTAATACTTTGTTGTCAAACACTTGCCACTGATAGATGTTGTTTTAGCTTTTAAGGCCTGTCACATTGTTTATTCAGAGGAATAATTTTTTAAATTTTAGTAAAAAAAAAGAAAGACAGACCTTAATTTTGGCTTCCCACAGATGCCATTGTGGAAAACATTCCTAGGACTGTGTGATTTAGTCATCCCATGAAATTCTAGTTTTCAGCATTGATTATTATAACCCACAGTTTGACCTAGGAAGTGGAAAACTGTGTTGACTCTGACTCACCAGCCAACAATGAGCCTGCTCTGTAGTAGAGTTGACTTCTATGGAGACCTTCAAGTCTAAGGTGCTAGCACTAGGATGAAATTTTTTCTTTAGCTTGTAGATCACTAATGCTTTAAGTGAGAAGTAGCAGGGTTTGAGAATAACAGCGCTTTAGTTTGTAAATCTGGTTAGATGGTGGTGGTTCTCAAGTTTCGTGACGACAGGAAAATTGAGTCCACAGCAGTTGTTTTATCCATCAAGTTGGTAAGAAGCTCTACTTGGTACATAAAAATTGCTTTTATTTAATACAACACTTTTGGCAAAATTAGCCATCTCTTTTTTCATATATCCATTCTGCTCGGATAGACTTATTCTCTCCGGGGTTTTTCTGAAACCGTGAAACTCATGGCCCTTGAAGGCCAGTTGCAGGTTTGAGTCTTAAGAAGTATTGCTTTTAAATGCCGGCTCAGACACTTATACCAGACTGTTGCTGTGGTGGGTTATATAGATATGTCAAGGTTTGTTCAATTGTCATGCTCTTTTAATAAGAACCCCTAAATATTAAGCCTTGATCTGAATGCAATTGGCCACCTTCCCTAGGATTTCTCACTTAAATATATAATCTGCATTACCCACATGATATTAAAACATCTGTTCTTGAGTAGGAATGCAAGCATTTGCTTTTCTTTGCCGGCTTAAAAATTATTTAAAAACATAACCCAGATAATTTTTGGATGAATTCAGATAAAAACGTAGGGAAAGGCAAAGAAGCATGTTTAAATGAATTGTTTCAGGACATTCTTGTGTCTTTACAGAACCTTCTGTGAGTTGTTCCTGGCAGGCATTTATGTCTGCATGCCCTGCTGGCTGCTTAGGCTCTTTAAAAGTAAGACCTCTGTATAATACATCAGTTTGACATTATATAAATGAGATTGGAGACACCTTTAAGAAGTGATGTGTATGCAAAGCTGAACATTTATTGTCTTCTCCTTAAACACCTGATCATTTTATAATATTGTTTTGTTTTTAACTCCAACAATAAAACCTAATCTGCATTCCTAACCCTCTGTTAGGTATGAATGAATTGAAAGCTTTCTTATCAGCTTGAAGTGTACTATATGCAGTTGACTAAGAAAGTGGCAACATAAATCTCTGCAGGCCCTAACAGTTTTACAACAGTTGCTATGCTACCCGAGGTAAACATTTATATGTGTGTATTTGTCCAAGGAAGATTCATTGTAAATGTGTTTTTAAAATTGTACTGGCCACAAAAATTCTAATAAAATGACAAGCTGTGGTTTTTTCAGAGGTAAGTAACGACTTATTGTGAAATTATAAGCAGTTCAGATCGTACTATTCCAAACAGGAAGTCAGCTTTTTTTCTTTCTCAAAAAGGGGAAAGATGTTCACAAGTGCACAAAGCATTTAAGGTAGTCACCATAAAATACAGAACACTGAAACACTGATTTTTGCGAATAACACTGGAGAGGTCAATAAGAAGACTTAACTTTTGCAGCCAAACATGCTTTCTTGAGCTCGTTCCTATGGCCGTTATTATGTCTAAACTCTTGGGCTGCCAGTTACTTTTCATTAATAAAAATAGAAATATATTTGTTTTTCAGTAATTCTTACATACTAAGTTCATTTTTTATCATCCGCATTCACCAGGATTGGTGCGATACTTTTTTGGTTACTTATGTGGTTCATAATAACAGATTCTCATTTTAGCTTTGTTTTGGCAAGAAAAAACTCTCTTCTGCGATGCAGCATGCTTGGCTTCTGTAGAATAAGCTTCACAAGGGCAAAAATTTTCTTCTGTTTTTTTAATAGTGCTCACCTCACAGAGTTTTACTTGTTTTATTTTTATTTGTATTTTTGTTTTGAGGCTGAGTCTCACTTTATCGCCTAGGCTGGAGTACAGTGCCCCAATCTCTGCTTATTGCAACCTCTGCCTCCTGGGTTCAAGCAATTCTCATGCCTCAGCCTCCCAAGTAGCTGGGATTACAAGTATAGCCAACATGCCCAGCTAATTTTTTTGTGTGTATTTTTAGTAGAGATGGGGTTTCACTATGTTAGCCAGGCTGGTCTTGAACTTCTGAATCTCAAGAATCTACCCACCTTGGCCTTGGGAAGTGCTGGAATTTACAAGGGTGAGCCATCACACCTGTGTGAGCCCTTACAGGTTTTTAAATAAATGCTTGTTGATTGATTTAACGGACATGGCTTTGTTTGCTCTTATAATAGATAAGGGGAGAAGCTGATGGCATATATTAGCATTGTAGGGCCGCCTTAACAAAATACCACAGACTTAAACAATGGTGCCTTAAACAATGAAAACTTGTTTTCTCCAAATTTTGGTTGCTAGAAATTGAGATTAAGGTGTCAGCAAGTTTGGTGTCTTCTGAGACCTCTCTCCTTGATGTGTAGATGTCCATTTTCTTCTTGTGTCTTCAGTTGGTCTTCCCTCCCTACTATGTCTGTGTTAAAATTTTATCTTACTATAAGAACACCAGTCATATTGAATTAGGGCCCACCCTAATTACCTTATTTTATTGATCTTTTTAAAGACTCTAGGACTTTAGTGGAATAGATATTTTGGGTGGACTCTGATTCAGCTCATAACACAGCATGCATCTCTATTCCTTTGAACATTTTCGATATCAATTTTCTAAGCATGGATCTGTTTCCCTCAGATTTTTAGGATCATACTGCTGCTATTTTCAAGCCAGACATGCCTTCTAGGATATTTGATTTCCTAAAGAGCTGGGTAAACTTCATGTACTCTCAAAACACAATACATATATGTAAATGTAGAAATAAACCATAGTTGTACCACAAGGCAGTGTTTCCCAAAACTCACTGATAAACTAAAACAACCTGGAGCTTTCAAAGAAAAAAAAAAGAAACAGAGCTCAGTACCATCATTGACTTACTAAGTGGTTTATTATATTTTTGAAGCTCTCAGGATAATTTTTGTGAAGCTGTATTGGACCCTCTTGTATCTGACAATTACATGGAATTTTTAAATGTAAAAGCTGGCAAGAAACTTGCAGGTGGTTGAATTTAGCTACATATATTGTAGTGGAGGAAACTGAGGCACAGATAGATCATGCAGTTTACTCAGACTCTCTTCCTTACATGTGAGTATCTCTGGGATTTAGGGTCCAGTGCCTTGACTCCTGCTCATAGTTCTCTCACTATCATGTTGTCATTCAGAGTAACTTTCACCAGAGAAGTTTAAAGACCTCATTTTGTTTAGGATCCTTAGCTCATGGAGCTGACATTGCAGAAATGTACTCTTTGCCAGGACACCATCACATTGATTTCAGATGCCTTTTCTGCTCTTTGACAATCTGTCCTTACAAAGTAATAGACCTAAAGGGGTCTAGGCTAGGGCCACACCATCACCAAGGTTGTCGTTACTGCCCTGCAGGGTGAAAGCACAGAAGCTGTTCTCTGGTTTTGGTTTCGTCGTCTGCATTGCAGAATACCAAGATACTCTGTTCCCATTTGTGTCCATTGCCATCCACTAAATTGTCTTACCATAGCCTATAGCTTAAAAGTACACCATCATATTCTTATGAAGAATAAAAGAAATACAAAACAGAGAATGTAAAAATCCAATTCAAGTCAAGGCATATTTTGCATATTCTAACTAGTTTAGCAGCCCAATCATAAGTGCTCTTAAATATCAAAGGTAAAATGTTAGCATTGTCTAGATACTAATTATGGGAGAAAATGCTATTGTCTGTAGTGAATAGTGGTATTTTGTTAGAGAAAAGGAAAACTTAAAAATTCAAATACTTTTTTTTTTCCTGTAACTTCTTTTTTTCATTGGCTCCCCCTTTCTCTCTGAGAGTGCCTTTAAACAACTTAGAAAAGCAGAACTTTGAAATTGAACAACTTTGCTGTTCCTTGAACAGTGGGTGGGGTGACAGTCATGAGAAGGCCCTTAAATAGAAGCACCACCACTTCTGTTCTGTCCAGGGATTGATTCTTTGAATCCCTGGAACTTATGTTCATTCTTCTTTCCTGTTTTTTGGGTGGGGACCACTGGGTGTGGGATGTGGTGGGGAGACAGTTGTCTTTCTAAATTTATCATTTTTTTTTTTTTTTCTTTCAAAACAAAGCCTTACTCTGTCACCCAGGCTGGAGTGCAGTGGCACAATCTCGGCTCACTGCAGCCTACGCCTCCTGGGTTCAAGCGATTCTCGTGCCTCAGCCTCCTGAGTAGCTGGGGTTACAGGCACCTGCCACAGCACCCAACTAATTTTTGTGTTTTTAGTAGAGATGGATTTTCACCATCTGTTGGCCAGGCTGGTCTCAAACTCCTGACCTCAGGTGATCCACCCGCCTTGGCCTCCCAAAGTGCGGGGATTACAGGTGTGAGCGACAGCACCCGGCCTCAAATTTTAATTTAAATATTTAGAAGCTTAGAGATTTCTAACACCAACTGATATATACATACAGTAACAGAAGATGCTTTTCTCTCTACCATTAGCATTTGAGGGGATTGCTATGAAGATTGGAGATACTTCACCGGACTCAAGATGTGCATCTTTTGTTTGCCCAGTATTACAAGCTTATTTTGTTTTGCCTTCTTTTGTATTAATATTTTGAATTTTATCTCAGCAATATTGATTTCAATTAGAACTTTATATTGCTTCAAAAAGAATGCTATATTCAGAGAGTCTCCGACAGACTGGAAGCAAAATAAGTCATCTCATTCTTGGATTATAGTCTAATTGAAAATAGCCTACATAACAATTATATTTCATGCTTAAAATATACATCTGCCCCCTGAAAATTTAACAAATAATGTTTACTGTTTGTATTAACTTGCTAGCAACCACTTATTTTCTCTCTACAGATTTTGAAACTTTCCATTCGTAATAATAGTATTCTTTAATGATTACTGACCCCTTAATTTTTACTTTACAAAATATTTAGATACATATATAGGTTTATATTTTAGAAATATATAAAACTTTGCATTAACCATTTTACACTATAAATTTAATCAATAGTAACTAAATTAGCTAAATTAAAATTAAAATCACTTTTTAGATCAATGTTTATATCTATAATAGAGTTTTCAGTCATAGTTCTATCAAAGCAATTTTGTGTCATTGGACAATTATAGAAAACACTGAGTAACAAAAAAATAGATTTAGTTTCTACTCTCAGAGTTTAACAGTCTAATGGGTAGAGCAAAAACATCATAAAATAATTAGAAAATATCTTAGTCCTAATATTTTAGCCAGATCCCTAACATTATTGAAATTAAGTCTTTAATAGTAACCATTGTACTATATACATGTACTTATGCATATCCATGTATCTTAGCGTATCCTGTAACATTCTGTCATAAACTTCAAATATATAAAATAAAATGTATTTAAAAAACAAAAAGATGAAAGGAGTAACAGCTGAGTGGAGACTTGGAAAGTACACATGAGTAATCCAGGCAAGGAAAGAGGCCAGACATTGTCATTCGACTGTGCTCTTCTCACAATGCACACATAGGCCCTGGAACAGTGTAGTCACTCAATAAACTTTTCTTTAAAAAAAAAAAAAAAAAAAGGATGAAATCACTGTTGGCCCAAGGCTACCACATTCATTTCTGCCAATTATTCTCTGTAAGAATACCCCCCTGTGGGCAGCGGGGTACCCACAAATCTATGAGCCCTACTAAAAGTTGTGCCTGTCCAGAGAAAGGTGCTCCATTTCCTAGTTTACTGGGCAGCTTCTGCTCTTCACGCCAGGTGCTCACAGAGCAGTCCACAGAGGGAGTCTCTTTCCAGTTGACCCAAAGGAGATATATTGGGACACTGATGATTCCATTGTGCAAGGTTTCATGGATGAATTGGGTTCTTGAAAAGGTCATTGTAATGGTGAAGATTTATGATGTGGATCAACTTGGGGGGAGTTTTTGCATGTGGGATGGGGGCAGATTTAGCATAAGTTCAGGTACAGAGTCTGAGATGAATATTATATGTGCAGTAGTCAGTGAAGAGACGAGATTGATTGGAACAAAATGTGCATGTCTGATAAGTAGCAGATTAAATGGGAAGGTGAGCAGAGGTCACTTTGTGAGGGCTCTGAATGCTGTGTAAGGAATTTGGATTTTATCCTCCAGATGAGAAATCATAGGCATGTGTCCCAGTTCATCATAGGATCAGTGATATCTTCTTTAGTAGATTAACCCAGGATTATGCAGCATAGAACAAAAGGAGAGAGAAATGATTAAAGGGAAGGAGATAAGGTTAGAAACGGCTATATATAGTACATGTTTTTAGTATCTAGCCCAGGATTGAAGTAAGGAGAATGAAAAGGAAGAGCTGATGTGTTAGTGCTTCCCTATAAGTATATGAGCATTTTGATTGCTTCCGGTCTTTCTAATTATTGAACATATTTCCATGTGCATAAGTGAATGAATAGTCAGTACTTATCAGTTACATCAGCTGAAGTGTAGTGCCTACCGTACAGTACACTAACTTCTGTAGGCAGAGCAGAGGAATTCCAATTTAATCCCATCCTCAGTAATCCTTTTTTAAATTCTTGCCAGTCTCATCTCTGTGAAATAGTATACCTTTTTCGTATGTGAAATAATATCTGTTTTTGCATTTCTCTGATAACAAATGAAGTTTAGCATATTTTCATGCTTATTGACCATTCAAGCGTCTTGTCTAGAATATGCCTATTTTTTCTATTGCATTTGTCTTTAGTTTTGTATATTCTAGATGCTAATCTTGTGACAGTCACATAGTTTGTGAGGGTATTCTCCCAGTGTTTCTCTGATCTCTTAATTTTGTATATTAGGCATTTTATATTAAAAATATATTGCAGGCAATTTATTAAGCTGCTTATTTATGATTAAGGCATTTTCTATCTTGAGTAACAAGTTCTTTAATGTCAAACAATTTCTGCCTGTATTTTTTTCTAGATTAAAATTTGGCTTAATTATTTCTTACTCAACTTTTAATTTATGTGACACAAATTTGCATAACTACCAAGTAATTTTTCAGATTAAGGAAAGTGAAAAGTGGAAAAGAAAAGGAAAATTTTGTAAACAGTATTATAGTTTTCTTTGTAAGTCTATAATTGAACCATTATGATATTTTTAATTTTTATATATGACCAAAAGATATCCACATCCATCACGGTTTGTGATCGTGAAAATTAATGTCTTTTTCATTGATTTCTACAGGAAATCTTTCAGAGTTCACCTTCGTGAAGTCTTTGCAGAGTAGTTACTTCTAATTGGGTTGAATATAATTTCCTTTCGCACATATTTCCAGCCTTAGTCTTCATAACTTCTTGCATATGTCCAGAGAGAATACATTGTTGTTTTTAAAACAGTTAACATAGAATTCATTTTACTTTCAGCAATTCACAGAGGCTGTGAGTCCTTCAGTGTTACCCCCTTCAGTTTTGCCACTGGACCTGCTTAATAACGCTATAACTGCCTTTACTACCTTGGAAGACCTTATTCGATATCTTGAACCAGATAGATGGCAGTTGGACATAGAAGAGCTATATAGGCCAACTTGGCAAATTCTTGGCAAGGCTTTTGTTTTTGGAAGAAAATCCAGAGGTAAGCTCCCTCTTCAGATTAGAACCTCATTTAATTTTCTTAGCAGCTAATGTTTCAAATTCCTTTACCACAGCTTCTGAAGGGTAGAGTTTAAAATTCATCAGTAATATATTCAATAAATTTTCTTAACATTTGAGCATATTTATATATTGAATAATAATATATACAAAAGGAAGAACTTAGTTATAACCCAGTGAGTGTGGAAAATTGAAAGGGATACTTCTGAAAATTCCAGTTATATTTCATCTTCAAAAATATCATTTTGATGAAGGCTTTCATTGATTACAAAAATCATTGCTTACTCACACCTAATACGTGGAATATGTTGATTTCGAGATTCAAGAGAAATTATCATAGCTGCAAAACCAGGTTAGGGGTAGAAAAAGGGGATGTTCTACAAAAGTGTTTGTCTACAGTGTCTCCCATGGGTCAGTATTATATCGCTTTGCATTATCTAAGCCTAGACACCTATAAAAATATGAAAAATGACATTGACCCAACATAAAGTAGAATTCGTAGTTTTCAAGGTAGCATCCATAGCAAGAAAACAAGAACCTAAAAGAACCCACACCGTAATAATTTTTTTAAATTTGCTGTTGAAATAATCACTTTTGCCCATATGGGCGTATCTTTCTCTATGAGTGAAGTGAAAGTGCTGTTAATTAAACCCCATTCTAAATGGCCAAGAAATCAGGAATAATGTTAACTGAGTTTTCCCTAAGTTTACCTAATTTTTTTAGTAACATTAGAATTCAAAAGTATACATATCAGACACAAATGAAAATGTATAGAAATAACTTTGTTTACAGTGCACTCAAAAAATCCATTTTAGTCTGTCAGAAGCATTGAAATCTGCCACTTTAGAGAAAGTAATGACAGCCTAGAGAATTTATATGAAAGGAACAATGTTCAGTTAATTTGAGCCATTCACAAGGGCAGATTGCAGCAGATTTGCTCTTCTAAATCTTGTCAGAAGGAAACCCAATTCCTGCCCTTTCCCGCTGTAAGAGTGGCAGCGCTTTTGGATCACGAGCTTTAATCTCAGCAGGTCATGTTCAGACTTGCCCAGCCCTGGTATTTCATTATGCCAACAGACGTGGTTTCCTTTTGGCAATATTTGAAATCGGCGTTCAAGTGCATGGGCAGCCAAATCCTATCCAGATGCCGAAAGCTGTTGCATATTTATAAGATTTGATCTTGATGAATAACTTGATGAATAACTTACAAACAACATTTCCCTTCCCTCCCACTTAGGAACAGGAAGATGAAGATCTGCAAGACTAGCTGAAACATCCATGAATAGAGCCCTTGTTAGCAAATTTGAAGTTGATTATCATGTTGATCTGTAAGAAGCAGGGGCAGTGAATCAGGTTCTAAACTGAGATCTAGTTTTTTGACAGCTGATTTCTGGATTTGAGCCTAAAAACCTCCCTTCTAGCCAAGCCTTTGTGTCTGAAAGATTTGGCCAGAGGCTAGCTTGCATTCAAAAGCATCGGAAGCTGAACCAGGTCTTTCAAATATTCATTTAACACTTTCAAAATTGAAGCCCTTTGCAGTTTGCCAAAACTATTAACTTTTTAAGCATACAGTAAGTGTGAGAAAAGCAGTGTATATTTTTGGAACTTTACATAAACTAAAATGCAGGCGTGGGATAACATCTATGTAGACAAAACCAACTCCCTTCCTGAGAGTATCTCTACAAAGGAATAAGGAGTAAAACTTTTAAAAGCATCTAATTAGACATTGAAATAGATTTTCCACAGAATAAACATATCACAGTGTTACCACATTCATCTTAGAAAGACCACCCTCAGATTACATTACAGTAATAGACTATCTTTGGACTGAATATCTTAAAAGAATGAAGAACTAACAAAGAAAAATACAACCTTTTTTGTAGTAAAACAAAATATTGATGATATTTGCTTTTAGAAATAATGATTTTGCTTGGTGATGTGCTCAAAATCTGCATTCTTTAGAAAAACAAACTAATATGTCTTTTATCTTAGGAGATAATTATGAAAAGGAAAGAAAATCTGAACACCAACTTTTACTTTACAAATATTTTGTGAAGGGAAACTTCTTTAATATTGTAGTTAAGCTATTTACAAAGTATGCTTTGGGGCAATATCTTTCTTTTTTCCTTTTCCTTTTTCTCTTGTTTTCTTTGCCTTTTTCCCCCCTAAAAGTACTATACAGTGTTTCAAGAATATGTGACACAGGACTTATTTTAATGAAGCTTCTATGTGTTTGAACCCTTAGCAGTAGGCAGCATAAATTTCAAACATGAAATGCCAAATTTAAAATCCTTAATTATATTTTTAGAAAACTGTGGACTGCATTAATGCTTTGTTTCCTTTCACTTTCTTCCTCTGGTTCAGGGTTTTCATTCATCCCTTGCTACTGTTACAAAAAAAAAAAAAAATACTGTATTTTCTAAGTCAAGCTTAACTAGTACTTAAAAGGGCTTTTGACTTTTGTGTCAAACATGATAAATGAGTGGAAGCTAAGTTAAAAGTGTGTTTAAATTTTCACATTGTAGCAGGTATCACAACTTAGTTCATTTGGGAAATCTGTTGAACCTTTTATTGTGGTTAAGTAAACATTTTAAAGGGAACATATACAATCTCTTTCTATTATCATGAATTATCATATTTAAAACTGTTTGACATAGGTGAATATGCTTTGAGAGCTGAGAGCTTCTTCACTCACATGCTAAAGAAGTATAGCTCTTAAATAAGCATTGAACATTTTGGCAGCCAGATTTTGTGTTTGTGCATATTTTTAAGTCTTCTTCGTCCTTGCCCAGGCATTAACTGCTAGAGAAAAGATTCAAATAAGCTCATATATACTTTTAACAGCAAAAGAGGAATGTGTACATATACTATTAGATCAGCAAAATGAAACCAGGTAAAATATGTGATACCATTTAGCATAATGAGCTCATTACTTTTAAGGGTTAAGTTGGTCTATTCAGGGCATTTGAAAGAAGGATTTGCTCTTAAATATTTAAAAACTTTGCTTTCACAGGATCATTTTCAGATAAAAAAAGAAATTTTTCAGTAGCCAAATGAAACAATGATTTTCCCTTGAGTTAGAAAAATAATTTTTTAGCTCAGTAAGGTGTTGAAATGGACTCATTGAATTAGAATTTCTATGGTGCTTTCCTAACACTTGACTCAGGCTTTAGTCTGTCATACAGTTTACATACATTTATAGTTTCCAATGTACTTATGCATAATTTTATAATACATTTCTTAAAATACTTAAATTATCAAGGACAATGAAGACAATTGATCACATATATAGCAAATCCAAAAAAGCATTTGATTCTTAATTACCTTGTCATTTACGAATTAATAAAAATTAGCTCTTAATTTAAAAAATTAGATTACATCATGACCATTTCTACTTGAAGCCATCTTTAACCAGAAAATATTTTCTTTTTTTTCCATTCATGTCTGTTTTCCATATTAGTGGAAAAGTATTTAACTAGGTTTATTATATTTTAGATCTTTCCAAATTTTAAAAAATATTTAGAAGAACAAAAAACCCTAAAGGAACATATGTTTTCTGATAGTATTCAATGTCATTGGCATTGCTTTATTTGAATATTTCTAGGGGAAAAAAATAGGAAGAGATATAAGGCAGAAAATAAATTATATTAGAAGTGTTTATTCTAATAGTAATTACCTACTGTTCATGTGATACATATAAATTCATATTGAACATGACATGTTATTTTGATATAATTTTCCTGAGGCAGAATCATTTTGTAGTTAAAAACAGTGGTTCTTTGAGGATTTATTGCAACAATCTGATGAAAGAATATTTTGTTTAGTCCTCAAAAGTAGGTATTCTTTCATAGAATAAAGCACAAACCACATAGTTAACCAACTTGTTAAAGGAATAGAGACGGGTTATAAATTAGATATATTAAACATGTATTCCACCCATTAGCGGGGGAAAGATAGTGATCTGAAGGAGTTTAGTTAGGCTAAATTTCCAAGTTGGGAAATTATTCAATACATTTGAAGCAGTCCCTTCCTACAACTTCTGCTCTTATAAAGCGTGTCGTTTTTTTTCATTCTTAGTCTACGCAGCTGTCTTAAAGTGTGCATTTTCTTCATGCATTTTTTATATTTTATGATTATTATTGCCATAGAGATTACAGAAAGTACTAATGACAGGTTTCAATATATTCTTCACTAATTATAAGAGCTTCAAATCCTTTTAGGAATTTTGTTTTTCATGAAAGTATTCATCATTTTGCATTTTATTCTTCTCTTTGTGTCTTTTTTTTTTTTTTCTTTTTTTAAGGTTAAAACGTGTGGCCCTTTTTGTCTCTACTAAAGTTTCCTGTTTATAGCTTTCAACTGTTTTGTTGGCTCTGTTCTTAATATTACACAATGGCATCTCTTTACTGGCTGCTAGGTCATAATGAAGCTTTGTTTACTATGGAATAGTCCGATTTGTAGTTGCATATCTCTAAAATCTACTTAAAATAAGAGGGGGTATTGTTACAGATATTGTTCATGAAATAACATAAGATTTCTTTATGAAGAGAGCTTAATGAAATACATTCAGGCCCAAAGCATCAGCATCTATTTTTCTTTGCTTTCTTTTATGCCATATAGTGGTGGATCTGAATCTTCTAACAGAGGAGGTAAGATTATACAGCTGCACACCTCGTAACTTCTCAGTGTCCATAAGGGAAGAACTAAAGAGAACCGATACCATTTACTGGCCAGGTTGTCTCCTGGTTAAACGCTGTGGTGGAAACTGTGCCTGTTGTCTCCACAATTGCAATGAATGTCAATGTGTCCCAAGCAAAGTTACTAAAAAATATCATGAGGTAGGTATATAATTTTCCTTTTGGTTTCCTTTGAGTATTTTATGTCTTAGACCAAAACAGTGAATCTGAAATGCATATATGTTTGGAAAAAAGATGTAGTATTCATGAGGAAAAAAAATAAGGTTTAAAAATAGTTTATGTTTTTATTTTTTAAAATTAGCACCTTTAATTAAAATTCCAGATATTAAGGATTTAGAAAGCTTATTCTCTGGTAATACAACACGAGTGGTCAGTGAAGTTTTTGCCTCTCATACCAAAAAAAAGTTTTTTCTGAGGAAAAAATAGTAAAGATTTTCAATTTTTAGACTTTTCAAAATATGAAGGAAAAATATTTCAAAGACAAGCTCAGAGACACATTATTATCTACTTTGGAGAAAGAAGATCTCTGATATTTATTTTTCTGCTTGGGGCAACAGAGACTCCTAAGATGACATATTCATAATTATACTAAATGTCATATTATTTATGTTTCTTCAAATAACATGTTAAATGTTGTATGGATTTTTTTAACCTTTCATCTCCTTATTCTCTGGAATGAAAGAAAGTATTATATGACATGTTTGTAATTATTGTTTTTTAGAACCCTGGGAACCTTAGAACTTGTACACTTAACGCTTTGTTAGTGATGGAGTCTCCCAATTATAGCCCACCATCTCCCCAGCAGCATCATATAGAATACTTCTATTAGGAAGCCATCCTTCTTGATGAGTCAACTTTAATTTCTACAAAATATTTACATTAGACGAAGTCAAAATCTGCCCTTCTGACGTCATGTCAATATGACTGCCTTTCCTTTCATTTTGTCCATTAAATAAGAATACGGAATAAATATCTACTTAATAAATAAAATGATTTTTCATACACATAAAGACCTCAGTGAAAGCCTTAATTGAAGTGAAAGCCTAGCTCTAGAATGGAAACTGGGTCCCTTGCCTTTGGGAATCCAGTGCTTTTTTTTCCACTTTATCAAATGCCAACACAATATTGGTGAAGGGCAGGAAAATCATGTCTTAAGAAGTACAGGTTTTGAAACCATGCATGTTTAGGTTACCTAACAGATGAGGGTTTCACTGAAGGCTTTCTGCCTATGGAAAATCATTTTATTTATTAAGTATATATTCATGTCATTTCTTGGAAAAATATAAATGTCATGAAGTAATTTTTAAATGAAGTCAGAAGGGCAGATTTTTATTGTTATTATTTAAAGGCTTTGTAAAATTTAAAGTTGACTCCTCAAGAAAGGTGGTTTCCTGATATACGTTTGTTACCTGATGCTTCTGGAGAAGATGGGATATAATTGAGGAAAACCAAAAGATACTGTAGCATGATAATATATTAATAAGACATTAATATTAAAGTCTTATGTCTTACTTTTTGTATCAATCACTAGATCTCTTTGTGGGAAAACATTTTAGCCACATAAATATATTTTCTTAATGATTTTTCTAAGTCTCAAATGAGAATTTTCAGAAAAGCAAGTCAGGAACTTTATACACTTATAAACTTAGATGTTATATCTTCCTTGAAATGCTGGTGTCCTACCTGTCCAAGCATCTTTGGTGCATCCGTAGGGCTTTAAAGATACTCTATTAGGAAACTATTACATTTCAAAATTATTGTCTATTTTTCTTTGTTTCTATTGAATTGAGAAGTAAGGAAAACAAAAGTCACATTACAATATAATGCTTGAGAACACAAACTCCAAAGCTAGACATCCCATGTTAGAACATAACATTTGTTTGTTGTGTGACTTTGAGCAAACTGCTGGGCCCTTGTGTCTAAATTCCTCATCTGTAAGGCGAGTCTCCAACCATCATACTTTACTGTGAGGATTTAGTGGGCTGATATTTACAAAACACTTAGAATTAGGCCTGGTAATTTTCATGCCCTTAATTTATACTAGCAACTGTCTCACTCATCTTTAGTTTTTCACCATGCCTAGTCTTATTCTTTGATTATAGTAAATGATCAAGGAAGATTTGGCCGGGCGCGGTGGCTCACGCCTGTAATCCCAGCACTTTGGGAGGCCGAGGCGGGTGGATCACGAGGTCAAGAGATCGAGACCATCCTGGTCAACATGGTGAAACCCCGTCTCTACTAAAAATACAAAAAATCAGCTGGGTATGGTGGCACGTGCCTGTAATCCCAGCTACTCAGGAGGCTGAGGCAGGAGAATTGCCTGAACCCAGGAGGCGGAGGTTGCGGTGAGCCAAGATTGCGCCATTGCACTCCAGCCTGGATAACAAGAGCGAAACTCCGTCTCAAAAAAAAAAAAAAAAAGATTTAATGAATTTTGCCTTGAATGCGGAAGGGTATTCTGGCCAAAAGATCTACAGGACACTCTGACAATAGTATTTGTTCCATTTTCTCTGTTCTTTGCTTAATCATTTTCATCTTGTTTATATTTTTACATATTTAATTTTTTATGAAATAATAGTCTTACAGTCTTACATTAGGTCTGTTTGGCACAAGCAGACCTAAAAAAGTATACCATTCAATTATCTTATTCTAATACTGAGTCTCTGTTCCCAGTGCTGTGTGGTTCTCAGAAGTTTAAGGTCGTTTTGTTTGAAAGTGTGGAGCAGTGGCCCATAAGCACTTGTCCTTTGCTGGTTCTCTCTGTGTCTGATCCAGTATCTTCCATAATCTCTGGCTCAGCTTCTCCCTGGACATTACTTTTCATGGGCTCATTTTAATTTCAACCTCTAAATTTTCTGAGATGAACTTCTGCCCTGTTTCTTTTCTGGTGGCATAATCTATGTCCTTTTCTTTTTTAATATTTCCTGGAACCTGCTGATCATTTTCCAAGTCTACTTTCTCTTCCAAAGCCAAAGCTTTCAAAAAGAATTAAAAAGAACACTAATTGTGTCCTCCACCATTAGAATTTCTTATCCAAGACTAAACTTACTAGAACATTAGGAGATTCTTCTGCTATATGTAAATCTACATGAGCATCAGCAGACAAAGACAGGGGACTTTGATTCAGCAAATGCATCTTGACATATGCATGCTAGAGGAAGCAAGGATTGCAGCTTGGCCTTTCTGAGTGTTAGGACTGTGCATGGTGGCCTCTCTAACCTTTACCTTATGTAGTAATTTTTTTCCTTGCTGTATGGAAAATGCATACAGGTAGATATAGGAATTGAAGACATTGGCTTTGCCAATATTGCAATTTATCTTACCCACCCAGCCTCATTCCAGAAACAGTTTGGAGCAAGAGTGTGATAAGGAATAGTGCCAGTATCTGAAATGTAGCTAGTTTGATCCCACCCTAAATTGTTCAAAAATAGTAAATCGGTACGAACATAAATAATATTCAGTAATCACTGAGTTAAATTTCACATTAAAGAAATAAAGTTAAGTAATTTTTATTCTAGAATTGCTAAATAGATGAGAAAACCACTTCTACTTTAAAAGTTTACAATTTCTAAAAGTTATGACAAGACTTTGAAGTTTATCTCTTCAGGAAGTTTATCTCTTTCAGGAAGAAAGTTACTAAATAAATAGAATGTTTGAGCAGTAATATTCTGAGTCTATAAAATTATTATCCATCATTCTAATAATTCATCTTTGGCCTAAGTACAAATAAAGTCTGTCACTTATTCTCTCTAAGCCTTTGTTCACCCATATGTCAAATAGGCGTAATGTAAATTACTTCATAGGATTCTTGTGAGTTAAAGTATGTAAAAACATTATTATTGTGCCTGGCACTCAGTAAGCATTCAAAAAATGTTAGCTAATTAACCTCTGATATTACCACATACTCCAGTGAGGTATGCATTCTGTTTTTCTTTTAAGTCTTTAAATAGAACAGTCATAGGACTTGACTTGTGCCTTTTTAGATTAATGAACATTTTCAGGAAGAATAGCTTTTAGAAGTTGCTTTATGAGGTTATCTATATCATATCCAAAAAGGAGAGATGCTAGAAAATTTCATATTATTTTGTTATCTGGCCTTTGTTCATAATCCAAACAAAATACAATTTCTTAAACGTTGTTGTTTCTCTCATAAGAAATAAAATGTAATACACTTAAATAGGTAGCAACATCAAATACTTCAAATAACATTTTATACACTGCACAACTGTATCTTTTTGTCTCAGTGTTAAGGGGAAATATGTGTAGTGTAAGTGTCAATCTTGCTGTATTTTTACTAAAAACCTTGACAGTCCAAACTGCAAATAAGCTTATTTAATAGAGGCATTATTGTTATTATTGTCAAACCTCTTCTCACTGCACAGTAGGATCCAGCTGCAGGAAGTTAGCTGTGACTGGAGCTGATGTCTATGAAGTACATCTAATCCATCTCATCAAGTTTATAGAGGACTTGAAGTATAGCCAAGAAAATTAATGAGTGGCATAATTGAGCAAACTCAGCTGTGGAGTGATCATGTTTCTATCCACAGAATTTCTGTACTTGACTGTATTGCATCAAGTATAAATATTTGTTAAATGTGTGAATAAATGAATGAGTGAAAGAAAGCAACAAACAGAAAAACGAATTGTGTATTGGTTGTTCCAAAATACTGAAGGTGAAATTCTCTCTAATATAGTCAGGTAAAGGAAATAACGATTGCATGGTGAGTCTTTCCATTTAAGTACTGTCTCCTTATTCGGAGACAGAATGCTTCCAAATTGTTGGCATTAAAATGTCTGTCCTTTCCTGAAACTCTGATGATAAGTTATGAATTATTTTTTTTTTGGTAGGGGAGTGTTTCCATAATGCCTCCTCTAGGAAAAATTAAAATTTGAGTCTTTCTTGGGCCCCAAGATTCTTTTCTAAAACATTACTTGTTTATAAAAGCAAGTCATAGACATTGATTTTTAAAGGTGGCTTACTATTGTTCCCTTTCAGGTCCTGCAGTTGAGACCAAAGACGGGTGTCAAGGGATTGCATAAATCACTCACCGATGTGGCCATGGAGCACCATGAGCAGTGTGACTGTGTGTGCAGAGGGGGCACAGGAGGATAACCACATCACCACCAGCAGCTCTTGCCCAGAGCTGTGCAGAGCAGTGGCTGATTCTGTTAGAGAACTTATGCGTTATCTCCATCCTTAATCTCAGTTGTTTGCTTCAAGGACCTTTCATCTTCAGGATTTACAGTGCATTCTGAAAGATGAGTCATCAAACAGAATTAGGAGTTGTGCAACAGCTTTTTTGAGAGGAGGCCCAAAGGACAGGAGGAAAGTTCTTCAATCGTGGAAAGAAAATTAAATGTTGTATTAAATAGATCACCAGCTAGTTACGGAGTTACCATGTACCTATTCCACTAGCTGCGTTCTGTATTTCAGTTGTTTTGATATGGCTTAGGGTAATGTCAGTACAGGAAAAAAACTGTGCAAGTGAGCACCTGATTCTGTTGTCTTGCTTAACTCTAAAGCTCCATGTTCTGGGCCTAAAATCATATAAAATCTGGATTTTTTTCTCATATTCACATAAGTAAACGAGAGCATTCTATGTACTACAAACCTGGTTTTTAAAAAGGAACTATGTTGCTATGAATTAAACTTGTGTCATGCTGATAGGAAAGACTGGATTTTTCATATTTCTTATTAAAATTTCTGCCATTTAGAAGAAGAGAACTAAATTCGTGGTTTGGAAGAGACAAACCTGAAAACAAGAGTGGCCTTATCTTCACTTTATCTCTAAGTCAGTTTATTTGTGTTATTGTGTACATTTTTATATTCTCCTTTTGACATTATAACTGTTGGCTTTTCTAATCTTGTTAAATATATCTATTTTACCAAAGGTATTTAATATTCTTTTTTATGACAACTTAGATCAACTATTTTTAGCTTGGTAAATTTTTTCTAAACAGAATTGTTATAGCCAGAGGAACAAAGATGATATAAAATATTGTTGCTCTGACAAAAATACATGTATTTCATTCTCGTATGGTGCTAGAGTGATTCTGCATTTTCAAAAACTGAATTGGAAATCAATAGAATTGGTAAGTTGCAAAGACTTTTTGAAAATATTTAAATTACGATATCTTCCATTCCTGTTATTGGAGATGAAAATAAAAAGCAACTTAGGAAAGTAGACATTCAGATCCAACCATTACTAACCTATTCCTTTTTTGGGGAAATCGGAGCCTAGCTCAGAAGAAGATAAAGCACCTTGAAAAAGACTTGGCCGCTTCCCACCAAGGCGTACTGTGCTGTAGGAACACATCCTATTTATTGTGATGTAACAGTTTTATGACCTTAAACTCTATTCCATACACTTGTATAAATACATGGATATTTTTATGTACAGAAGTATATCCTTTAACCAGTTCACTTATTGTACCCTTTGGCAATTGAAAATCAGTAAACTATTTTGCTTGTAAAATGCTTAATATTGTGCCTAGGTTATGTGGTGACTATTTGAATTAAAAATGTATTGAATGATCAAATAAAAGAATGTGGCTATTTTGGGGAGAAAATTAAGTGTGTGTGTGTGTGCATGTGTGTGCACTCAAGATTTACCTCTTGGACTCTGAGAAAATGAAAGCAAAAAAGTTTTGTGTTATTATTTTCATTATGCAAAAGCATATGTCAGTTCAAAAGACAAAAAGGGAACATTCCTGTGAGCCTTTCTCTGCCTCTTGTGTCCAGTGCCTTTGAGCAGTGGTTTTATTTTTCTCATTGGTCTTAATACAGATTTCGGGTAATTTAAATTTCACCTGATTTGAAAGTTGTTGTATGGTTTATGAAATGCTTAGTGATAGGTTATATGGTAGTATAAAACTGGAAAAAAAAAAAGCTTGGAAGATTCTACTCATGTTTTCATTGTCACTGGCAACTACTAAATAGGGTGAGCATAAATCGATTTGGTGTATAGATTATTTTACAGAGCACACGTCAAGGTGTGGTTCCTCAATTCTAGACATAGATTCTTATTCAGGGCTGGTATCTCCCGCATCATTTCCTCGGCCTTTCAATTTGCCAGAGATGTCTAGTGTCCAAGGCCATCTGTCTTCATCCTACTCCTCAGGCAACCACCCTTCTCCTGTACTTCCACACCTTGCAGTTCTACCCTGCCCCTAACTACATGAAAAAGGAACAAAACGAGCCTATGTGTTCTGCCTTACTTCCTTAACTTTTCCTAGTTTTGTGCTATCCATATAGAGGCCAACTAGATATAGCTCCATGGAATATGCAAAGTAGTTGGCAATTTACAGCTTTCATTAGCATAGTAAAGACCACTAAGTCTTAGTAAATGGCCTGTTTAGCTATGTTTAATCCAGTGTTTCCAATCTTTTTTCCCTTTTTTAATATTTACTTTTTGTTTACCTATACAATGTTGACAGCCAGAAGTTACTATAAAGGTAGCAGTCCTTACACTGTTGCCGGTCAGTGAGTGGTCACCATGTGAGGACTAACCACTTTATAATCACTTACTCATAGATCCTGTGTATTTTAGTAAAAAAAAAAAAATACTTAAATAGCACATGTGACCCTAATTTCTGAGAAGTCCAGTAAGTACTGACTGTATTGACCAGACACTGCTTTGTGTATGATATCTGTGTGTTTCATTCCTTTGTCCTTGAGTCATGGGCTGTTTTGCTGAGTGATGTTTCTTAAACAATTCTTAAATGTCATAAGGCAGGTGTTCATGTCCACATTTTTCATGTCTACATCTCATTTCTACATTCCCTCCCTCATCTGATAATTCTCATGTGCACTTGGAAAAGGTGCAAAGACCAAAGTAACAAGAAGCTACGCTGGAGAAACATCTGGCGTGATTTGGTTAGCCTCGGTGCCTCCCTATCTCCAGGTGCATTGACTTCTGTGTGTAATTTGGTTTAACAAAAGGCAGAAAATGCAAGTTTTACACTTAATGTAATATCATTATCTCTAAAAGGATAACGCGATAGTCTCCCTTCTGATATTTTGAACTATTTCAATTACGCATTGTAAAGACAGTTGAAATTATAACATCCTTTACATTCATAAGAAGGAGTAGGAAAATTGAAAATACAGAAGAAGTCTTGGTCAGTTCAGGCTGCTGTAACAAAATACTATAGACTGGCAAGCGTTTAAACAACAGAAATTTATTTCTCATCGTTGGAGTTTGGAAATCCAAGATCAGGACACCAGTATGGTCTGATTCTGGCAGGGCCATCTTCTGAATTGCAGACTGTCCTCTCTGTGATGTCTTCCCTTTGTGGAAAAGATGGTGTGACAGCTTTCTGTGCACCCCCTTGTACGGGCACATGCTATTCCTTCACAATCCTCCACCCTCATGACCTGATTACATCCCAAAGAGTCCACCTTCTAATACCATCCCATTGTGGGCTAGGGCTTCAAATACAACTTTGAAGGCACACAAACAATCCATTGCAATAGATAATTGCTTTACATCCTGTTTTCTCTACATGCCCCATATGTAATCTATTACAAAGTCTCAGTGACTTAGACTTTTTGATATTTCTTGTATTTGTGTTTCCCTTTCCATTTCTGTACAGTGAAGCTCTTTTCCACCTTCCTTTCCACTGGCAGCACTGCCATTATGCTTCCAGGAATATTCAATCACAAATATTGTCATATTATAATGACTTGCTCCCATTTTTATTCCCATTTGATTTCTCATTAGACCCCCAGGTATCTCAGATAACCGTTTTTTAAAGTTAAGGAGATTAACTAATACATTATTCTTTGTGTCTTAAATATTTGTTCTATGATTAATTTTTCTCAGAATTTAAAACTGTATTTAAAATATGAACATACAAAAATATCCATGATTGATGATTTATAATTTCCTTATGAATAACCCTGACTGACTGAAAAATTGCTGACTGATTTTGCATCATCAAACCTAATGTACAGCTCTAGTAAACACTCAGTTTCCTGAAAATACCAATGTCTCCATATATCGCCATGCTAACACATAACTATGTTCTCTTTCTGGGGCACTGTTCTTGCACTTACCTAGCTCAATAATTTCCTCTCACTTTACTAAAATACTAATTATATCTTTTTATTCTCTGCCTCAGAAAGCATTTGCACACTATGTGTACCATATTCAGTTTCTTTCAAAACTGCTAACCTATTACAGATCTTATCAAATATAAATTTATTTGCAATTTAAAGAAGATTGTTACCATTTCTGTAGAGAGTATATATTTTTGGATTAATAACTATATATTTTTCAATTACACATGCAATCCCAGATGGCTTTTTTACAGAAATTGACAAGGTGATCCTAATATTCATATGGAAATACAAGACTCCCAAAACAAAATCTTGAAGAAGTGCAAAATAATACTACTCAATTTCAAAAGTTACTACAACGTTACAGAAATAGTGCGGTAAAGTTAATTAAGTTAGACACAGAGATCAGTGGAATGCAATTGACAGTCCAGAAATAAACCTTTACATGTATACTCAATTGATTTTTGACAAGAATTACAGGACAATTCAATGGTTAGATAATAGCCTTTTTGACAAATGGTGTGAAGACAACAGAATACGCACATGCAAAAGAATAACTTTGGAACGTTTCCTCATACCCGAAAATGAATCAAAGACCTAAGTATAAGAGATAAAACCACAAAACTTAGAAACACATATAGAAGAACAATTGTGTGTCTTTGGATTAGGCAATGGTTCTCAGGACACCAAAAGCACAAGCTATGCACACACACAATAATGATGAATGAGCAAGATACCATCAGAATCAAAAGTATCTGTGCTTCAAAGGACACCATAACAAAAATGAAAGGATAACTCACATTGTGAGAGAAAATATTTGCAAATTATACATTAGCATCCTGTATCAGAATATATAAAGAACTCTTACAACTCAATAAAAAGCCAATTCAATAGAAAAATGAGCAAGGGCTGAATAAACATTTGTCAAAAAACATATACAATGGCCAAAACACATATAAAAACACAACAGCTTTTTTAGTCATTAAAGAAATGCAAATGAAAATCACAATTAAATACACACCCACTAACATGGCTAGACAGACAATAACAAGTGTTGGTGCAGATGTGGAGAAACTGGAACTGGTATATTGTTTGTGAGATTATAAATGTTGCAACCACTTAGGGAAATATGCAGTTGTTCAAAATCTTAAACATAGACTACATATGACTTGGCAATTTCGTTCCTAGGCATACACCCAAGGTAATTGAAAATTCTGCACAGAAATATTCATCACATTTTTCACAATAACCAAAAAATGGAAATCACCCAAACATAAGTCAACTGATAAATGGATGAACAATTATGGTATATCTAAATGATGGAATATTATTAGGCAATTAAAAGGAATGAAGAACTTATACATGCTACAGCATTATGCTAGGTGAAAAAAGCCATTCATATTGTATAATTCCATTTATATGAAATATTCAGCATAAATAAATCAATAGACACAAAAACTAGATTAGCGCTGCCAAAGGTTGGGGGAAGGAGAAAAACGGGGGATGACAGCTAATGAAAGGGCTCAGGTTTTCCTGAAATAATAAAAATATTCTGAAATTAGATAGTGAACTATTCTGAATAAAGAGTGAAATATTCTGAAATTACCATAGTTGTAAAACTATGAGTATACTAAAAACCGATGATTTATACACTTTAAAAGGATGAAATTTTTAATACAGGAATTGTATCTCACTAAAGCTGTTTTCTTTTAAAAAATTATACTTGTATATAGTGTAGTATTTAAGAAATAAAGCTTTTTCTTCCTCTTCCCCCAAATAAGGAATAAAGTAAAAGAAAATCACCTAAATTCTGTCACTTCAGTGTACAACATTCCAATCTACTCTCTATAAGTAGAAGTATATAGGTAAATAAATGGACGATGTGATAGAATCATTGGTATCAGCTCTGTCCCATATAGTAATATTTGACATCTATACTTCTTCCATGGCCTAATGGTGATGGGAGCATATTTTCCCACTTGTTGAATTTGGTCTTTGTCATATGCCTTGTTTGAACAAAAGGGGGAAAAAGTGTGTGCAATGTGTGTTAAGGCTTCAAGTGTGCTTGCACAGATGGGTTTGAGTTCTTTGACTCCTGCTATCACCGGGAGAAAACACAGGGCAGATTTGAGTCCAATCCATGCTGTGGTGTCAGATTCACTGAGTCCAAGCAATCCACAGATCCTTGAGTGAGAAATTAATGCTTCTTGTTGGAAGCTAATTATATTAATTCTCATACTGCTATGAAGAAATACCTGAGACTAAGTAATTTATAAAGAAAAGAGGATAAATCAACTCACAGTTCTGCATAGCTGGGGAGGCCTCAGAAAACTTACAATAATCGCAGAAAGGGAAGCAAATACTTCCTCCTCATGGAGGCAGGAGAGAAAAGTGCAGAACAAAGCAGAGGGAAGAAACCCTTAAAAAACCATCAGATCAGCCTGGCATGATGGCTCACACCTGTAATTCCAGCACTCTGGGAGGCCAAGGCAGGTGGATCATGAGGTCAGGAGTTCAAGACCAGCCTGACCAACCTGGCAAAACCCCATCTCTACAAAAAATACAAAAATTAGTTGGATGTGGTGGCATTTGCCTATAATCCCAGCTACTCAGGAGGCTGAGGGAGCAGAATCGCTTGAACCTGGGAGGTGGAGGTTGCAGTGAGCTGAGATCACACCACTGCACTCCTGTGGTGACAGAGAGGGACTCCATCTCAAAAGAAACAAAACAACAACAACAACAACAACAAGAACCAACAGATCTCATGAGAACTCACTATCATGAGAACAGCATGGGGAACTGCCTCCATGATCTAATCATCTAATCACCTCCCGGGAGGTCCCTCACTCAACACATGGGTATTACAATTTGGATTACAATTCAGGATGAGATTTTGGGTGGTGACACAGCGAAACCATATTACTAATAAATGTTGAGAGTGTTGTTATGCAGCATTATCTGGCGATGATTGACAAATAGATTCTCACTTAACAGGGACTCATATCATACACGCTATTTTTTAGTGACGCTTGAAACTTATAAACAAAAAATTGAAGCAGGAAAAAACATGTACTTTGGACAATGTTTTTTCTACACAAGATATAACATTTTAAACAATCACTAAAGCTGCAAAAATTACTGAGAATATTGAAAGCATGGAATTATTTTCTAAGCATGTGCTTTATTTCAGTCAGTTTGTGTTCATTTGCTATTAAGAAAGAAGAGGAAATAAAGTCTCTGAATAACTTAATTGTACATTTTAAAATAACTAAAAGAGAGAGTAATTGGATTGTTTGTAACACAAAGGATAAATGCTTTAGGGGATGAATAGCCCATTCTCAATTATGTGATTATTACACATGGTATGCCTATATTAAAACACCTCATGGACTGCATAAATATATACACCTACTATGTTCACAAGAGTTAATATAAAATTTTTTAAAAGCTGCAAAAAATAAGCCCTCTGACATCTTAGACTACCTCTAAGATATGCAAACATATGCAGTCTGTATTTCAATCTTGTTACAGATTCAATTAAAAATGTTATTAACGCTACTTCGTGCTAGGAAGGTTATGGATATTCTGCCCACCATAGAGGACACTGGGATATCACCCTAATCTCATTTGTGGCATAAGTTCTTCCACAGAAGTCAGGTAGGAAATACAGTAATTTCCAAAGCTAAATTTAAGATAATTATCTACAAGTGTTTTTCTTCTGTTTAGGAAAAATCAAATTAGCATAAATTTTGTAAGGATCTTCAATCCAATTTATAAGTAAATATTTTACTAAGTTCAACTTTTAACTCTGTTTAAAGATCTCAGTATTACTCTCTTAAATGACATCTTTAGTATAAGTCAAGTTCACGACAGCCCACCAAATACTATTCAAGTTCCTATTAACCATGGGATTGTATGGGGAAAAAAATCAGTTTTTAAATAGTTATTCAAAGAAGTAGCTGCCTGGACTTACTGATACACAACCAGTTCCAATGACATCCCCAGACAGAAAAATGTATATAAAACATAGTTTATATGAAATAACCTGGTTTCTAACATAACGAAAATATCTATATGTTTAATAATAATAAGCAATAGAAAACTTTTGAAGAGCAATCCTCTTGAAAATCTGCAAAATAAGATGTATTAGTCTCATGTTTAATTTGAACAAGAAGTAAAATTAATGTATCCTAACTTTTAACTTTTTTAATAATAGTACCTGTGTTAGTGGTTGTCTTCCAAATTTCCAGATTGATGATCTTAATCTCAAATGTGTTCATAGATCAACAACTACAACATGTCATACATATTGAGGAAAAAAATCTATTACAAGGAAAATAGAAATTACATGAATTATTCATTGACTAGAGTTTGATTTGCTTTGTTTTTGGTCCTAAAGCAGTGATCTGAAAACTTGATTTTGCCTGCAATTGAAGTATAATAGTGATGGGGCAGGGAAGAGGAGGATTGAGTGTGCTTCTTCCAGCTTAGTTCATCAATGAACTAGAGCTCAAGGGGATATTGTACTTTTCTACTGTGATAAGTAAGAAACTGACCTTAAGCACAAAGTACAAAATTAAAAGGCTTAAACTGACTAATTTTACCTTGAGTATCTTTCCATGTGTCCTAGAAGACACAATAATTAAAGAAAGAAATTTTGATTGTTATTACATATTTTGATGGCTTATTGTGAATGATTTGTTAAATCAAAACCTTACTGTATTGCATAAACTTTATCTGTTTTGACAATATATTTCATCATCATTGTGGAATAAAAGCATACAGATTGTTGTTAGCAAGACATGTCTTATTGCAATCTTAAATGGCATGGTAATAAATCATACTGATTAGTTTTTTAAACTGTCTTTTATCCAAAGATACTTAAATACTTTTTAATGATTTCTTTTGTGGAAAGTTTTTCACCTTAATTTTTGCAGCTGGTGATTGAGTCAGGAAGTGGGAATGTGACATGACTGAATAACATCACACACAATCCTGTAAAAACATTTGAAGAAAAGTATGAGGTTCATATTTGGTTTCTATTTACAGGAGAAGGCAAGCTATTTTGCACAGGCATACATCTGCTTTTAAATTTAGCTATGACATTCCCTGAGTAAACAAAGCCTATGTCCTCCTTATGTAAAAGCAAGCTTCATTTGTAGTTTGGAACTGTATTTTTTTTTTTTTTTTTTTTGAAACAGCATCTCACTCTGTAGCCAGGCTGGAGTGCAGTGGCGAGATCTTGGCTCACTGCAACCTCTGCCTGCCGCGTTGAAGCAATTCTCCTGCCTCAGCCTTCTGAGTAGCAGGGAATACAGGCACCTGCCACCACGCCCAGCTAATTTTTGTATTTTTTAGGAGAGAAGGAGTTTCACTATGTTGACCAGGATGGTCTCAATCTCTTGACCTCGTGATCCACCCACCTCGGCCTCCTAAAGTGCTGGGATTACAGGCATGAGTCACCATGCCTTGTCAGTTTGGAACTGTATTAAAGGTGTTTCCCAATATCTATTTAGAAAAACCTCTGTCCTAGAAGCCCAGCCAAACCCTGGGATCAAAGCAGGTCATGAAACCCCTGCCCTTTATCCACAGACTATAGCTATTTCCATCAGGCGTGATGGGGATACATAAAGTCACAAATGAGCCACCTCACCACCATGCAGTGGTTCAAAGACTTTTGGTTCAAAGACACTTAAATACTTTGACAAAGAATGGCTTCAACCTTTTAGCTCAGCTCTTCTCTTCCTCAAATTCTATGGGCGTCCCTAGGATATTAGTCATCCCATAGAAGTAAATTCATCCCACCACGCTCAAAAAGCAGCCAGAGATTTCACACCTAGTAACTGCTCAATTAATTTTGAATTAATACATGTAGAAATAAATATTCAAATTACTTTTCTCAGGCCTTTAATTTTTTCATTGGTCAACAAGATAATTTACAGTGACTTAATCATGTATAACCATAGTTAAATGCTTCCATAGTGTCTTGATGTTATTATAGATGCAAATTCCTGATATTTCTCAGAAACCCACCTTCCCATGCCCCCCACCAAAAATAAACTAAGTTTCCTTTTTTGTTTGCTTAATGAGTTGACCATCAAATTGGTCTGTAGAAATGTACATAATTTCTCCAATTTATGAACGTAAGAGTTAGAGTTAAAGAATAGGGGTATACTGTGAAACAAGAAAAGAGAGTTTCAAAAGAGTCTGTTGGGTGGGGGTCTAGGGGATGGAGAGTGGGGTGGGGGCATTGGGGAGGGATAACATTAGGAGAAATACCTAATGTGGATGACGGGGTGGGGATGGATGCTGCAAACCACCATGGCATGTGCATACCTACGTAACAATCCTGCATGATCTGCACATGTACCCCAGAACTTACAATAAAAAAAAGAGGAGTATCACACATACTCACTGACAGCCTTATAATATAAAGTTATGCATTTCTTTTGTAAAAGTCAGTTGCATCAGTATCAGGTTCAAGAATTTGGACTAGATAGATTACCTTTAGGTCATCAAGTATTCAATACAGTAACTAGCTTCACAACATATTCTGAGTGCTACACACATTCTGACTCCAACTCTCCTCTTCATCTGTTAGATCTGTAAGTAGTTTGAACTAGATAATCTCAGAAATTTCTCCTAGCATTTAAAGTTTTGTTTGAAAATCTTTCCAGAGAGGAAAGACATTATTCATTGGGCTGGGATTCTGTTGGACAATCCACAAATAAAAAATCAGCCTCCCTAGAACTTTCATTTATCAGTCTAGGTCCTAATGTTTTTAACAATTAAGACTATCTACTTAAAATACAATTTAATAAAACTTCCAAATTCTTCCTATGTTTTGTTTTCTATAAGTAAAGCTTACTAGTGCTTGTAACCAGATACTGTGGCTTGATTATTGTGTTCTATGTGTTCACCACTTGTCTTAAAATTGCTTTGCAAATTACAAAGAACACTGAGAATAGAACCTCCTTTGACGTGGACATAGTGATCCCTTTGAAGCAGCCGATACTTACGTTAGCTGATCTAGCACTTTGCTGCTAAAAGTGGAGCTCACACACTAGCAGCATCAGCAGTACCTGGAGTTTGTTACAATGTTACAGAATTTGGGGCCCTACCACAGACCGACTGAATTGGAATCTGTATTTTAACAAGTCTCTCAATTATTTCTATCTACTTTAAGGTTTGAGAAGCACTGAATTAGTAGAGTTATACAAGTGTCAATATGCCTTGACCTTGTAGTCAATGACAACCACCAGTTATTTTGCAAGTCAGAATTCTTGAGCCTGATGCTGATGCAACTGACTTTCACAAATGAAATGCATTACTTTACATTGTAAGGTTGTCAGTGAATATGTGTGATACTACTCTTTTTTGAAACTTGCTTTTCTTGTTTCGCAGTATACCCTTATTCTTGCTCCTCTTTCATGACCTTAGCATTGCATTCCAGTCTCCTATGCTGATTGCTGTCTACGCAGTCTTGTCTTTTTTCCTGACTCCACCTTTGCACTTTCATGACTTCAGCTACCAGCCATATGCTGGTCAATTCAAACTCTATCTCTCCAGCCCTGCTCTTGTCTCTGAGCTCCATCCAGCTCACTTCAACAGAATCACCCACCTGAATGTTCTCTACATACCGCTTAAATGGAATTCATACTTATCGATTTCTTGTCTCACATCTGATGCTACTCTTTGGTTTCTCAGTTAGTGAGGATAACTTTGGGAAGCATCCTGGGCATCCCCTCCCCATGCCCACTGTGCATCCTGGCAGCTACCTTGCCCTGTGAATTCCACTGTTGTGTTGGCCCTTTCTGTATTCTCTGCTTCAGCTTAGGCCACTATTGTCTTTCAAGCTGTATTATAAATTTCTTTCTTTCTTTTATTTATTTATTTTTGAAACAGAGTCATTCTGTCATCCAGGCTGGAGTGCTGCAGTGGCTTAATCTCTGCTCACTGCAACCTCCACTACTCAGGTTCAAGTGATTCTCATGCTTCAGCCTCCAGAGTAGCTGGGATTGCAGGCACACACCACCATACCCAGATAATTTTTGTATTTTTAGTAGAGATAGGGTTTTTCCATGTTGACCAGTCTGGTCTCCACCTCCTCACCTCCAGTGATCTGTCTGACTTGGCCTCCCAACGTGCTGGGATTACAAGTGTGAGCCACAGTGCCTGACCTATTATAAATTTCTTAACTGATATTTCTTCTTACCAATGATGACTTTTTCTGCACTACCTCTGCCCCTTCTCCAGCACCTCAGTCCCACAGACTCACAAAACACTATTGCTGCAAAGATGCATTTAAAACGCAGATCCCTCCTTTCCTCAAAAACCTCCTGTGTCACATCATGCAGTAAAGCTCACAGAGCTTTATGCTACTGTGAGTCCTGACACTTTACTTACCCTACTTGTCAGTCATTTCTTCCGTCATGCCTTGTCTCAGCTCAGTATCTTCACAGGTGCTATTTATTCTGCCTTAAATGCCTTTCCCTCTTTCTTTCACTGCAAAACCTATGCTCTTTCTAGATCCAGTTCAAATGTTGTGTGTATGCTTCATAGATTTCCTTAAACAACAGTTACCTTGTACTGTTTTGCAGGGGTTTTGGAGTCAACTGTCAGTCCCAGCACTAACTACATGATTTTTGGCCATTTTTAATCTCTTTCCATTTCTCACGTTGCTCATGTGTAAAGCAGAGATCAGAGGATCTCTACTGAGAATTAGATTATGAAAATAAGATATTAAGCAAAGTGGCTGTTACACACTAGATGTTAGTAATCATTTGTGCCTTATAGGCACCTGCAACCATAATCTTTGATTTCTTCCTTCAGTAGATTCTCAACAATGACCTCAAAGAGGCACAGGTCTTTTTGGGAGGCCAGGGTGGGTAGATCACAAGGTCAAGAGATCGAGACCATCCTGGCCAGCATGATGAAACCCGTCACTACTAAAAGTACAAAAATTAGCTGGGTGTGGTGGCGTGCACCTGTAGTCCCAGCTACTGGAGAGGCTGAGGCAGGAGGATTGCTTGAACTGCAGAGGTTGCAGTGAGCCGAGATCGTGCCACTGCACTCCAGCCTGGCTCCTGGCAGCAAAATCAGACTCTGACTCAAAAAAAAAAAAAAAGAGGAGGCACAGGTCTTACTCAGCTTACATCCTGAGCTTATCATAGAACAGACACTCCAAAAATGTTTGCTAAATCAAGTCCTTCAAATATATTTTGCCTCAGTGCCCATTTAGTAATTATAACACGAAAAAAATGTTCTCAAACCCTTAATTCTGAATGTACTGTACATGGCATGGTTGTCTGTGGCATAATCCAGGAACATGCTCCTTTGGATATTTTTTTTAGCCCAAATACACCTCCTTCTCTGCTTTCTTCAACAGAAAACATTCTTACATTTCCGCACTCCTCTCATTGATTCCATTGTACTCACTTTTGTCATAGCCATAAAATATGTTTTATAATCCTTTACTATTTCAACCCACATTTTGTTTATTGGGCAAACAAAATTATTCTGTGTATTCCTCTATAAATATTTTAGTCAAAAAAAAACACTCTTACCTCTGTTTCTTAGACACTTGCTTCATTATGATTCTTTCTAGGAGATATTTGTACTTTTCAAAGTATTCTCTTTAATCTCCTGCCATCTTAAGTTACAAACTAATTCAATCATGTTGCCAACTCACCTGCGGAGATGTATTCTGACAGAGCTTGCATAAGAAAGTATAGACGCTAAGGATAAATATAACTTTTGTTTGAAAAAAATACATGCAGAATATTTCCATTAAGATAAATTACCCCATCCTGCATCTCAATGGGTTGGCTTAGTATTTTCTTCAGATTTAAGAATTTGTTGTTCATTGATAATGTGCTGTAGGACAGTTACTGTGTTTCAGAAATCCTTCTTTCTAAGTATAATTTTATTACAACTTTGGATAAAAACAAATTATTTAGCTTGAATCTCTACAATTGCAATGTAAATCAATGGGAAAGCAGGATTCCGTTATAGAATTGCCTCAGGAAACCAGCATCACTCTCAAGTAGAATATTTTCCGATTCTAACATTCTACTACAGAAACCCATTTGTGGATTTTAGTGCTTAGAACAAGTGCTCTTAGACTGAGGCCAATGGTTGTTGCTTGAAATTATCTGTGGACTTCATAATGCGGTATGTAAATATTTTGTAAAAACACAGGTATAACAGTTTTCTAACACTATTAAAAGACTTCTTGACTGAAAAAAGATTATGAATCAGTGATGGAACAAATCAGAGTTAGAAGACAATGTGGTGATGATTTTTTAAAATTCTGAATTTCTGAAAAAGTATAATAGGAATAAGCCTGAGTTTGTAATGAAAGTACACAGAAGACTGGATCCATTGGAAGAGGCCACATGGCAGGAAGCAGTATGTTTCACTTACAGATTATCTCTTTTATCAACACTGCAGTTGTTAACCTGTATGTTAGTCCCAGTGAAAGCACACCCTGCAAAGAAGTGCCTGTGGGAACCGGGCTCACAGCCTCACTACTTTTAAAGCTTAAAGTTCAAGGACACTTTCATGCACCAATCTACAGCAAGGTGAATTTCACTTCCTTGCAGAACTGCAGGAAGATGCTCGTGGATTAAGTTGCCAGATGTGTGTCAGTGATAATTACTAAGAAAGAGAACAGAACGTGCTTTGGTGAAATTATGAGAGAGATGACAGAGAGTGCAACAGAAGCGCAAGCACATTAACCTCCGGTCAATTTTAAACTCACCTCCAACATTGCCACCACCTAATTTTCACATGTTCAGATTTTGAGGCCTTCCCCTCCCCAACCTCCCTGTCCTCTAAGAAAGCAAATCTCACCACGTGCGTAGAGGAAAACCATATGGCTCAGGCAACATAGTCCCGATTTAGATGGGGTAAAATAGGAAAAGAATTCTTGCTAGAACATGCCTCCGACAGGTTTCTAACTTCTCAGTAAGTTGTGTCCCTGATGTGAAATTTTTGCATTTAGAATTTGGCTTCACATTTGTTTCAAAAGATACGCACATCCTTCGAACCATTAATTTACATGTTGGATTTCATTTCTCAACACGTGAAGCAAATATGACAACAGCAGAAAGAGACTCCCTTGATAAAGCCTATCACTGAATGAAATTTGTTTTGTTTTGTTTTGAGATACGTAGAGGCTTGCTCTGTCACCCAGGCTGGAGTGCCGTGGCGCCATCCCGGCTCACTGCAACCTCTGCTTCCGGTTTCAAGGGACTCTTGTGCTTCAGCCACCACAGTAGCTGGAATTACAGGCACCTACGACCATGTCTTGCTAATTTTTGTGCTTTTAGTAGAGATGGGATTTTGCCATATTGGCTAGGCTGGTCTCAAACTCCTGACTTCAAGTGATCTGCCCACCTCGGCCTCACAAAATGCTGGGATTACAGGCATAAGTCACTGTGCCCAGAGCAAATTTTAGCAGAGTATTTTGATTAGATTTCTCTTAATAAAATATTTCCTAATATGAACTCTTGGCATATTCTTTCTCATTACCTTTTATAAACTTGGTATCATCATAATGTCAGTACTTCCTGCTTTTTGCTGTTAATATAATTTAATAAATATTTTCCTTGTCATTCATGTTGCATAATTTAGTTGAATGGTTTCATACTATTTCATTCCATGAATACATAATCATTTATTTAGATCTTCTCTTAATATTTTATTGATGACTTTTTATTGTTAGATGAACATCTTTGAGTCTACTACTAAGTGGATTCCTATGATAAGTATCATGGTAGTTGGCTAACATTTGACATTTATTATGAATAAATTATAGCCAAATGAATAATGGTATAAATAAACTTTTTGGGGAAATGTCTCTTCTCTTACATGAGTTTTTTTATCAAGTTCTTCATGGCTGAAACCATTTTCCACAGCTTGAATTATGTACAACATCAGGACATTATCAAGGACGCAATAAAATAAAGTTGTCTGATTTTGTGGGGGAAGGTTTTCACTGCACAAACATTTCATCTACATTGGAAGTTACTTTAAAAAATTGCAAATATGTGCATACTCTACATATTTCTTTTCTTGCATGTAGAATGTTTGTCTAGATAAATAATTTTCCCTTTTTGTCTTTTAGAAAATGCTTTAGTCAAGTATTGAGCCCATTAAGTTTAAAGTTTATTATGCTGTTTGTTCATCTTAATACTTTTTATTATTATTTTTATAAAATCAGGTAAAATAAATTTCAGTTATTTATGGAGAATGTCTGATAATATGGCTCACCTTTGTCAAGTCTTTATAGTTTGATACTTGCCATTAATGCAGAAGTAAAATTACCTATATTTTCCTTACAATCAGCTGAAGATTTTTTCTGTATATATGTCATTTAAAAACTTATTTCTACATTTGTGTAGCTTTTATAGCAATGCGTAGACAAGATCTATCCAATATTGCAAAATACCCACAATATAAATGTTAAAACACTATCAAGCTTAACAGAGAAGAGTTGTAAAACCTCAAAGAGAATGAAGAAAATGATGGTTTAAACCCCAATAAGAAGATGCTAGCTGTGAAAAATTTTCTTCAAAAATATTGGCAATTTTGCATTAATATTAAATTGTCTTTTTAATGTCAAAGAAATCTCAGTATTTTCATGAGAAATAGCACTAAATAAACATTGCTTTATTATTTCATGGATTTACTAATATTCTGTTCATAGAATCTGACCCCCTCACACACACACAGAGTCATACATGCACAAACATACATACATACTCTCTGACATACACAGCATGCGCACCCATGCACATACCTGTGCACCATATCAAAATGTGTACAATGCGGAGTTTAGAAAAGGTTTAAATATGAAATATAGTGTTTCTAAAAGGGCTGAAAACAGTTGATTCCTGCACGGACCAGTTTTGAACTGCATGGGTACACTTATACATGGATCTTTTTCAATGCATATATTGGAAAATGTTTGGAGATTTGTGACAATTTGGAAAAACTCACAGACAAAATTCATAGCCTAGAAATATTTTTAAAATTAAGAAAATTTAGATATGTCATGAATGTACAAAACATATGTAGAGACTAGTCTATTTTATTATTTACTACCATAAAATATAGACATATCTATTATAAAAAGTTAAAATTCATCAAAACTTCTGCACACACACACAGATTATACACAATGCCATTCAGAGTTGAGAGAAATGTAAAGTATGGAGTGGCATTATTAAGTCATAACTGCATAAAATTAACTTTTGTACATACTGTATTACTGTAATAATTTCATAGCCACCTCCTGTTGCTATTGCTGTGAGCTCAAGTGTTCTGAGTATCCACTTAAGAAGCTGTGTGACACTAATCATCTCTGTGTGAGCAGTTCCTCTCTCCAACAAATTGCTTATCACAGTAAAAAGTGACCTCTTGCAGTTCTTGTGTATTTTTCATCATGTTTAGTGGAATACTGTAAAGCTTGAACAACATCATGGAACCCATACCAAGTGCAACTACTAATAGTAGGAATGCTCCCAAGAAGCAGAGGAAGTCATGACATTTCAAGAAAAAGTTGAATTGCTTCATGAGAACTAGAGATTGAGGCCTACAGCTACTGTTGTTCACCATTTCAAGATAAATACATTGAGCATGAGGACCATTGTGAGAAAAGAAAATTTATGAAGACGTCACTGTAGCTATGCCAGCAGGCATGAAAATCTTCTACTTCTTTGTAATACCTTTTTATCTCATATTGAAAATGTAGCTTTTATGTCTATTAAAACTTTTATAGACATAAATTAATAATGAAAATTTTGTAGCTAATATTTACTATATGCATACAGGGTTCCAGGCACTGAGCTAAATGAATTTCTCATAAATTTCTTGTATAATCCTTGCAAACCTAATCAGGCAAGTAGTTTTATCATCCCGTTTCTTTTTAGTTGAGGAATCTGAGACTTACAGTGTAGTTGTTTTTTTATAAAAGCTTTTATAGACATAAAAGCTACATTTTCAATATGATTCCAGAAAAAGTGAAAGTCATTATATGCCAACTTAAGGCAAAATGTAGGGAAAGATCTAAAGCTAGAGAATTTAATGCCAGCAAAGGATGGTTTGATAATTTTTGACAGAGGTTTGACTTTAAAAATGAAAAGATAACATAATTAGCAGCTTTTGTCAACCAAGAGGCAACAGGTGAGTTACCATTAAGAAATCCACTGAGGAGAAAGGATATCTTCCTAAATAGGCTTTTAATATTTTATCATGCATGATTTACTTTAAAATCAGTAAAAATTCTGTGTTGAGGGGAATCAGCATTCCTAAACCCTGTCCTGTTCAAGGGTCAACTGTGTACTTTGGAACGGTGCCTGATGCTTAATGGATACTGAGTGAGAAGTTGCTATTGACTGGTTGAATAAGTAACTGAGAAAATGAATGAAAATATTAACATAAAATAAGAATACTATGAGGGCTAAAAATTTAAATACCCAAAGTTAATAAATTAATGCTCTAAAACATTCACATTTAATGTTTCCTTGATATACCTCTCTAGAATCTGTTTTATCTTATGTGATTCAATCTTGCCTTGAATCAAACACACAGATCAAGTGTTTAAGACAGTCTTTGCATCCAAGATTTATCTCTTTGACATTTTTCATGTTTCGGTCTCCTATTCTAGCTAATATTCTTTCCTGTAAGATGTTTATACCATACCTTATGTCCTACTGGCACATTGTAGTACTTTAAAAGCTATTTTAAACATTTTGGAGCCATTTAGCTTTTCTTGTTTTCTCTCAGTGCTACAGGATGGAAAGGGACCCTTTCTAATTAGAAGCAAGTAATATTCTTTCCATATATAACAGTTAATCATTGTACATTACCATAGGGAGCTAAATCATTAATATTATATTTCTAAGATAATTTCCTTTTCCTTTTTTACCTAAATGAGAGGTGGAATTGCTTCATTTCCTTTGAGAAAATGTTTGAAAACCAGAAAGAGCCTCTGCTAAATAGTTTTCAACTGAAACCTGCATTTCATACATTAACCTACCTTCTTAATGTACTTTCATGATTGAATTGAGCACACTGTCATGCTCACTTCTGTCTGTTGGTGAATGATTTCCATAAAATTGATACTTAGCATCTGTCTATACTTTACCACTATCTCATTGTAGTAGGACTGAAAATATGTTTCATATAGTAGTTTCAGAACCCTAAGAAGTTATTTCCTGTAATAATATTTGGAGGCATTGTGAAAGGTAATAAAGCAGAGGGAATGTGGTTTCAATTCCAGCTATATCAGTCATCAGCCACGTTACCTTGGGAAAGTCACTGAACTACACTGTAAGTCTCAGATTCCTCAACTAAAAAGAAAAGGGATAATAAAAATACTTGCCTGATCAGGTTTGCAAGGATTATACAAGAAATTTATGAGAAATTCATTTAGCTCAGCACCTGGAACCCTGCATGCATACAGTAAACATTAGCTATAAAATTTTCATTAATTGAATTCACATTGCTGTCTATCCTAATACCTAATTTTGTATTTCTTGAGTGCACTGTGCTTAAAATAAAAGGTTCTTATGACTGATTGCTTAATTTCTTGCTCTATTCCCTATGAACTGCAGAGTATTCTCATTGAGTTCTTGTACTCTGGTGCACATAATACCCATGCCTTTTCTCTGGGCTTTATTAGACATGATTCCTTCGGCCACAGATGGTGAGCAACCAGTGCAGGCTATCTATCCATACATGCAGCAATTTATGGATAAGAGAGTATAAGATTACAATAATCAAGTCTTCATTTTAGAATACTTTAGAGGCCTTTATCTAACCCTGGTGTACAATCAATTGCATTTCAAGTAATCATAGGGCTCTTTGGTCCTGCCACAGGGATAATTGAAGGGAGAAATGAGGCCTGACAGCCTATGAGGTATGGACATTAGCATATTTTTTGGGAAGGAAGAAAAACAGAGAGGGTGGGTGAGTCCTTGAGAACTCTTGGGAATTGTTTCAAGACTACTGAATGGGTAACGGGAATCTGGTTTTGGGCTCAGGGAGAGGATGGAGAAATGTGAGAGGCTAGAAAACATAGGAATTTGTAGTATTGCCAGGCATGCAATGATTGGCTTTTCACTTTACATTCTCAGAAACCATTTGAAAATTCACTACTTTTAACATTATACCTTAGTTCTAAACATAGACGGTCTCTGGAACAGGTCATTTCTTTAAGTAGGATACATGAAAGAAAAACGTCAAAGATTTTGTTGTTTTTCCAAAAATAAGAAGGGATTCAAATTGAAAAGAAGCCGTTTACACTGATCTAAATGATAATCATGTGAATTTTGTTGTTGTGGTTGTTTTTCTGCTTTTCGGGGATTTTTTTTTCTCTCCCTAGAGACTGGGTGTTGCTTGATCACAGCTTATTGCAGCCCTGAATTCCTGGCCTCTAGTAATCCTCACATCTCAGTCTCCTAAGTAGCTGGGACTACAGTTCCCAGGCCTTAAAACATAATAGAAAGTTGGCAAATACTGAAAAATAACAGAAATCATGCTTTGAGGTTTACTCGTTAAATTATGGAAAAGTACCTTCATAATTTATGTTACTGATACAATCAACGATTTAGCTATAGCCATTGTTAGATCTTTTGAAAGTGTCTCATTACTGTAAATTATTGAGTAGCTATGTTCAAGATAAGTTCTCTATTCTCTGCTAAAATTATAAATTTAGGATTAAGTTTATAATTATAAACCTATAACAAAACCTATACCTAGAGTTTGAGGCTCAAATAGCAACACCTCACCAGCTTACAATGGCACAAATTTATAATTTGTTTTTTTAAATACGGGGAGCCCATTTTGTTTTGGAATTTAGAATATTTTATATTTTAAGAAGACAAAATAGAGGGACATATTCTGGATATTGCTTGAATCTGGAACAGCACTCCAGATTCAAGCTGTTCAATATTTCTGAAGCAAAATGCGTAAGTAAGCACTTAAATAAACAAAGCAATCAATAAATACTATAAATACATTCATGTTAGTTCAAGCTGTACTTTTTTAAAGCTAAGTTTAGGTCAGGTTTTATGTCCAAGTGAATTTAGAAAGGCTTTTGAGCTTCAGATTTGTTTGGATTTAGGAATTGAAGATGAGTGACTTATAAACAGCATCTTTGCATAGGCCTTCCTTGTTTTTCAATCATCTTTTTTTTCAGAATCAGTGTTTCTCAATATATCAGGTCCAATGTATCTTTTCTAGTGGAAATAATTTATTACAATCTCTTTTTGCTGTTGCCATAAAGCACGGAGACAATGTAACCTAAAAGCCTAAATAGGACCTAAATTATGCATTTTAAAAAAACAATGTAATAACCTATGTAAAGCATAAATAAAAGGAAATAAATGAATAAAAATTAATATATGGAACAACATGTAAGTGTTGAGATTCCAGCCAATCTAAAAGATATTAAAGTATTCCAGTAACTGCATCTATGGTTATAATCACCATGCCAGCTGTGAATGGAGACTGAAAAGTTGTGCTTTGTCATCTGTGCCTATACCTAGAGTGGCATGATTTTCAAAATGCTCAACAACTCTTGGTAAAGTTCAGTTTATAAAGGAATATATTTTGTGTGTTTCATGGTAGCTGTTTTTCTGGAAAATTCAGTATGTCATAAAATATGGCTTTAGAAAAAAACAACAATCTTTGTATTTGTATGTAAAATGTATAATGTTCTAAGGTCAGATCATTTGAAGGTGGCCTTCTCTCTCCATGAATGTGTGGCAGGACACTGGAAATCCAGGCACTTCTGCATCACGCAGGACTGTCCTGCCGGCACACAGCTGAGCATCTATCTCTCCTCCACGGCCCTTCCCGCTAAATGTCAGCAGTGCTCCCTTAATCATGTTGACAACAAAAACTGCCACTATACATTGGTTGAATACCCTGAGCCTCCCAGGAGAACCACTGACCCATCTAATCCTCACAACTACCTAATAAGCTCATCTTCTTACTATCGGTTTATAGAGGAGGTCATTGAGGAACAGAAAAAAAGAAAGGAATTATCACTATTGAGTGGCAAAGCTGAGTTTTACCTAGCACCGGCCTTTTAAATCCTAGTTCAATTTTCTTTTCACTATATAGGCTAATACTTACAAATCTATAATACTTATTTGTTCTTTCTCATTTTGAAATGCTTATGAGGCAATTCTGTCACCTTGCACTCTCTACCCCCTTCCTGGAACTGCTTAATTCATAATGCTACCTACTCCAGATTTTTTGAATAGTAGAGAAATTGGTACTTGATTGTCAACTACTAGAACAAGTTATTTGCATTTGAGGATTGAGCCTATTTTTGAAGCTGCCTTGTATTCTATTTGAAGATAAATGACCCAGTGAGTGATTTGCCACAAAAGAAAGTTAGGCCTCCAAGACACTGGGTGATTGTATTCATTATCTATCCCTGTATATTAAATTGCTCCCCAAATTTGCACCTTAAAACAACGAATATTTGTTATTTCAGAAAGCTTCTGAGGGTTTGCTTAGCTACGGAGCTCTTGTTCTGGCTCTGAGTCTCTCTTCAGGTCTCATTCAGACCATAGGCTTTGGCTGCTTCCTCTGAAGCTTTGACTGGGGCTGGGGGATTCGCTTCTAAGCTCATTCATGTACTGTTGACAGGAGCTCTCAGCTCTCCACTGACTGTTGATCACAGTTTCTTAACATGTGTGTGTCTCCTGACGATGACATAATTGCTAGCTTCTCCAGAGAAAACAGCCCTCGGAAGAGAGAAAAGAGAGGGGGAAGAAAAGAGAAAACCCATTCTTGCCTTATATGACTTAGCCATCAAGTTACAAACCACAACTTCTGCCTTACTGTATTTGTTAGAATAGAGTCACTTATTCCGGCCTGTACTCAGAAGAGAGGAATTTGGTTCCACATCTTGACAGAAGAAGTAACACAAATTGTAGACATATTTTGTCTTAACCACTAAAATGATCAATTTAGTTCTGAGAATCTTTTCAGATGTTTAACTTCAGTAGAAAAAACTAGTTCCAGTCTTATACTCTACCCAGACCCCTTCAGATGCTTTCATATTTATTTTCTGCACCTGCCATCCAGCTTCTGCTTTGCTACTGAAGGCTGGGTCTTGTCAAATTTAGAGGCTTGTTGTTGGCCACTGAAGAGAATCACATATCTAGAAAGCCAGAATACTGGGTGAAGCTCTCCATGCTCCAAACACACACACACACACACACACACACACACACACACACACGCACACAAACATATCAACAATCTGTAGCCAATGACTGACTGCTATAAAAGTTTTTTTTTAAGAAAAGCCCACCTTTTTGTCCTGGGGCAGAATAGACACTAAGGTATATTTTTCTTTTCAGAACTCCCTTTGAAATCAGGCTAAATCTGGGCCTCATCCAAAATTGCACTTTTGCTTGGGCTTTCCCCCTTTTCCTTCTTGCATCCTCCTGAAGTGGTTCCTCCTGAGATGTTGTTCTTCATAAATTATTTGTACCTGAATCCTTAATTTGGGCTCTAAATATGTCATATTTCTTTTGCCTAGAGCTTTGTAAAAATTTAAAATTCTGTATTTATGTTACTCTTGATGTTTTATTTAAAGGTATTTTGATTGTATAACATAAAACAGTCAAGCTACCTCAAGTGAAAAGGAGGAGTTATAGAAATATAACATATAATCGTATAGTTATTTGTTTAGAGCATATTTGATACAACCTGGAATCACAGGGACTTAACGAAGGAAACAGTTTCCATCTCACATGACCACTTTCATCCCTGTCTTAATAAGAGGGTCTATTCCATTACTCTGATTCCTCAAACGAATCCATCAGCTTATTTATCTTAATTGTGGTCCTATGTAGGTGTCAATATGCCTTTTTCTATTTTTATAAACTCTCCATTCCATTACCAACCACCAATTCCTCATTTTTTGCTCTGTTTCTTGTTTTAATTCTTAAGACAAACAAATCCTGATGAGTGAAGATTCTATGTAATAGCCAGGTGCTGAAGAGAGTGGAGTCATTAGATGTTACCAATCAGTTTTCAGGAAGCAAATAGTGAGACAGAACATTACATAAAAGTGCTTTGTTGGCATGTGCTTTCAGGATCAACGCCTCTAGAGGAGACAAAGAAGCAGGATTTGACAGCGGGAGAGTCATGTTCTGTTACAGTGAAATCCTCAGCAAAACCCTGGGAGTTCTAAAGCTGGAATGCCCTTCCCTTTCTGAGTTGAAAGCAGGAAGCCGAGCCTTTACCATCCTATACTACATAGTCATTCCATGACAGAGGGTACAATCCTGGAAAGGGTGGGTCTCTTCAACTAAGGACAATCACAGGGAAAGGACTCACATGCAAGATCTCAGCCACCAAGACTCTCAGCAGCTTCAGTGTGTCTGTCATGAGGGGATGAATCTGTGTACCACAGCATCCACCAGCACAAAACAGATTTGGATTAGATACCTTTCCATAGTCCAGTCTGAGTAAGGAGGATTCATGGCCTGTAGCCCAGTCAGCAATCTGCTTATGCGTTGCAGTCTTTGAGGGGAACTTGTCCACAGGACTGATCCCCTGCAGACCCTGACTGAGGAGAGAAGGAAAGAATGGGCAGTAAAATTAGCGATAGGTCTGATCGAGATTCAGAAAGTGGTTTAGGAAACGCAAATTATTTTGTAATATACTTTAGAAGTCATTATATGTACACAAGAGAGTTAGCCTTATCTGAAGTTTTGCAAATTTAGAAGGTAGAGGCAGTAGACATGTATGATGTGCAAAATCAGCTTTCTACACTAATCACACCATAATAGTACACTTGAGTTTAATCCACATAAGTCCATGCATGCGTTACTGTTCTGAGATGAAAAGGATCTTTAATTTAAAATAGCCCCTTTGGCTCTTGCCCCTTTAAAACACACTGAATGTGTATGTTTCCTCCTTTGAACATGTAGCTAAATGTTTGTTTAAGGTACATTAAAATTCACTTTACCATCATTTTAAGATGGTACTTCAAGAAGTAAGTGCAGCATTTCTTCTAGCATAAAAGCCATGAACAAGTTTCATCATATAAACATTTTGCTCTATTGTACTGGCATTAATGTATCATGGCTATAAAAACAACACTTAATCATAGTGCCAGAGTTTTGCCATAATCTTTAATATGGCAGCTGAGATATAAAGGATTGTAAGCACAAAAAGATCCTCTTGAATGATTTCTGAAAAGGAATAATTTCAATGCACTTACCTTCATTCTCTTTCCTCAGGAGGAAAAGAAGAATAACAAGTATATGAAACACTTCCACATACATATCCAAGGTGGCCCATGTCTACTTTGAATGGCCAGGCCTATGTATACTCTGGGATCTTGCAGATGCACCGTGTCAGTTGGGGTGGGCAGGGGTATGGGTTTACTTGCAAATCACAGAATCCTTTCTGGTTAGCTTAAGTGGAAAAAAGTGAATGAGAGGAAATTAGGTTGTTGACTGACTCTCTGCAAGAGCCAAAGATTTATATTCTATATTTCTCTGCTTGCTCTCCTCATTGTTATTTTTCCCTCTGCAGTTAGCCTGTAGTGAGTACTAATTTTTAAAAAGCATATTTGACTATAATATTTAATGATCAAATTTGTAACATTAGAAAGATAGTTGTATGCAAAATTCAAGGAAAAAAGTATTCAAAGTATATCCCTTTGCTCACATGATTCATCATTCATTCATTTACCATATTTTTAAGATGAAGAGTATACTAGTAATTGCTACTTTAAACATTTTCTGTAACTTGCAAATTGTTATATGCTTTAGGGAATCTTCAATGAATGCTCCCAGCATATTTTATTTCTTGGCACATATTCTGTTTTCTACTAATACTGTTTTAATGTTTCTTTTGTTTTATAAATTAGACAAAAACAAATAAAAAAGTGAAAAAATAAAAATGAAATGTTATCTAATTAAATCATGAATAATTTCAATTTATTTCTTCCTTTTCTCCTTCTTCCCCCTCCTTTCCTCTCTTCATTCTTCCCACCCTTCTTTCCTTTCTCCTTTTCTTACTAAGTTAGTCAGTCAGACTTTCAATAATGATTTATTGATCACCAACTGTATATCAGACTGTGTGGACTGCTCTAGAAATCACATAAGCAAATAACTTGTCATCACCCCAGGTATAAAGGGGTTCATATTTTATTTGGAAAATATATGGCTTTGTAATATAATATTTCACCATATTTAGTTGTAGTGGGCGTCTGTTATTTATTCCCCAGGTTCAATCTCCCCCTCTATCTGTAAGGGTACCCTGAAGTTATTTTTGGGGACATCCCTTTCCCATCTAAGTCTTAAGGTTTGGTTGGAAGTGATACCAATCACAGATCCAACGGCAGACACTGCTGGTTCTGTTTCCCTGGCAACAGTAATTGGAAGATGCTGGGAGGTCTTGATGTGTGTGTGATGCACTATATATAGTTTGCTGAGAGGGGATGGCAAGGAACACTGTGCCATCATCCCCAGGCCGAAAACTGCTAAGATAGTAGGCAATATGTACTGGTGATGCACTAGTTAAACCAGTTCCCAAAACACAGGACCTTGTCCCCAATGCTGACTCACAAAGAGTGCTTTCTAGGTTATTTCTATTTTAGTAGTGAACAGGTACTGTCTGCCTGTTTAGTTTATCTTTATTCTATGAAGAAACACTGAGCACCTGCTTATTAAAAATAATCACTTGTTCACAAAGAATAAGTATGTCTGTCAGAGTCTGTTCTGGGCTTTCAGTGGGGAAATGCTGTCAGCCCGCTGATGGTCCCACTCTGATCCCACTTTTACACTCTGTCTTTGTTTCTGTTTCTTAATTCCTTCAGCAGTGCCTGTGTTGGGGCCTCTACTGAGCTGGTCTCAGCAGGCATATAACCAAATTGAGAATGAAGGAAAAACAAGGAGAAAGAAGGCCTAGGGATGGCCACTTGTGTTATTGCTTAAAAAAAAAATTGAATCAGTTCAAAGCTTTGCCTGGAGCCACTACTGACTTTTGTCCTCTCTTTTCCTCTGTCACAGTGACAAACAACATTAGAGATCATTGCTTTTCCTTCAGCAGGTTACATCAGAGAAACAAAAGTAGCAAAGGAACTAGAGAGAGGACCCATGTACCCTTCATCTATGGCTATGTCTTATATAATTTTAGTGTGATATCAAACCAGAAAACCAGCATTGGCACAATGTGTGTATTATGTAGGTCTATGTCATTTCACCACACGTGGAAATGTATGTAACTGCTCTTAAAATCAAGATAAAGAACTGTTTTATCCTTCCAAGGTCACCCTCATACGATTCTCTTATTGTAACATTTATCACCACCCCTCTACTATCCCCAATCCTGAGCAGAAATTCATGTTTCACACCTCTATAATTCTGACATTTGGAGATTTGTAGTCTTTCTGAGCATATTTTTTGCATAGCTTTTTTTGTGGTTGCTCTAAGATTTTTTGCTATAGATATAGAACTTATCATAGTTTATTGATGCTAACATTTTCCTAGTCCAAGTAAAGGGTAGACATTATACTTGTCTTTATTCCTTTACCATCATCCATTTATAATTATCTTAAGCATTGCTCCTACATACACTGAGGACCACATGAGACAGTTTTATAATTTTTGCTTCAACCATCAAGCATAATTTAGACAACTCAAGAGAATCAAAATCATAATATTTACTCATGTTTTGCTCCTTCTGTTGTTCTTTCTTCCTGTTGTTCCATATTTCTTTTGTTATTTTATGTCTGTTTAGATAATTTCTGTCAGGCACTCTTTTAAGACAGGCTTGCTGATGATGTTTTTATTTTTAGTTTTAAATTTTCTGTCATGTAAGAATGTCTTGCTTTCTCCTTCACTTCTGAAGGATATTTTCACTGGATATAGAACACGGTATGGACGGTTTTGTTTTTTTTTCCTTGTCAGCACTTGGAAAATATTGTGCTAGGTTCTTCTAATTTCCATAATTTTATATGATAAATAGGCTGTCATTTGAATTGATTTTTGCCCTGTAAGTAACATGCCATTTCTGACGGCTTTTAAGATTCTTTGTCTTTAGATTTCGTAAGTTTTGACTTTTTTTCTTTTTGCATTTATCTTGTTTGGTATTGGCTCAACTTTTTGAATCTGTAGGTTTATGTCTTTCACCAGATTTGAGAATTTTCCAGCCATTATTTATTTGAATACATTTTTAGCCCCACCCTCTTTCTCCTCTGCCTCTGGACTCAGATGACATAAATGTTAGACTTTTTGTTATAATTTGCATGTCCTTGTTCACTTTTAAAAATTTGTGTGTTTTCAATCTATTTCATTTCTGTCACTCAGACTGAGTGATTTCTATTGGTAATTGAGGGGTTTTATTTTAGCTTTGATTTTTTTTTAATCTTAAGATTGTAATTTGGTTCTTCCTTATATTTTTTATATCTTTGCTAAAACCCTATATTTTTAATTCTTTCACTCATGTTCATAATTGTGAATGGTTTTTAAAATAATGATTGAGATCTTTGCAACATAATTCTAACATCTGTGTCTTTTCTGTGTTCACATCAGTTGACTATCCTTTCTTATTCAAGTTGAGATCATTCTGGTTCCTGATTCACTGAGTGATGTTTTAATTGAGATCTCATGCTTCAGCCTCAGCCTCCTGAGTAGCAGGGATTATAGATGTGCACCACCATGGTAGAGATGTGGATTTGCCATGCTTACCAGGCTGGTCTCGAACTCCTGAGTTCAGGGAAGCCACCTGCCTTGGCTTCCCATAGTGCTAGGATTACAGGTATGAGACATTGTGCCTGGACTGGATCTTATTTTAAATCATGTGTTTTAGCAGATCTTTCTTGACACCTCTTTAACAAAGGAAGTGAGTATTGCTCCTTTACTTCCAGATAGGAGTGGAAATCTGGGTTCTTCATGTGGCCTCCATTGTCACATACAGAAACAGAGGCTCCCTGCTACTGGTTGATGGTGTAGGTATTTAGGTTTCCCAATAGACCTCCACTGATACCACCTGGGCTGGAAGAGAAAAGGTGCCTTCTTATTGCTTCCTAATATGGGCTCCACGACACAATGAGGGGTAGTCCAAGTACTACTGAATTGTGGTGGAAGTCCTGACTCCCCACTAGACTTCCAATAAACCTCCCTAGTGAGGATGAGGAGGTATGCCTCATTATGTCTGGGGTGTTTGGACATCCAGGCTCCCACTCAGCCTTCTCTGACACCACCCAAGGAGGAAAGGTATCTTGTTATTGCCTTATGAGGGAAGCTTAAGCTCTCTACTTGCTACTTGCTGACAGGGATAGGGTGGGCCACAGTTTTTCATGTGGTATTTGGCTGCAGAAGAATGCTTAAGTTCTAAAATATATCTGTCTTCTATGATGCTCCTTTCCTATTCGTTTGTCTAGAGACAGCAGGCTTGACTTGAGGCTTTTTTGATTTGATCCTATTGGCATTTCTAGGTCATCTGCTTCTCCAGTACCTCTGGTACTTATAAGGCCAAAAGAAAATCCAGTTCACTAGCCACTGTGTCATTCTTCAGATCTCATCATCCCTATTCAACTTGCTTTCTTCTCTTCACCTTTCAAAGGTAATTTACATTTGTTTTATTTGTAACATCCAGAGTTATTATTTGTCTCATCCAGAGTTATTATTTGTCCTAAGTGAGAAGATAGGGAAAACATATGTACTTTTCAGAAGCAGAAATCCAGAATACTTTAAAAAAAATAAATATAATGGGAATTTATCTGAATTATTTCATCATGAAATAGTTACTGACTATATTTATCATTTGTAGAATGAATATAGATCATTTAATCAAAGGAAACAATGGTTCCACTGCTGTGTAATAGTTAGTTTTAATGTATTTGACTGAAAAATATTCGGTGGTTTCCTTTGTTGAATCTCTATTGCGGAAATGCTTGACTCTATTTTAAGTTCCTAAGCACTCTCTTAATAGTGATGTATAAGCGGTCTAGCTTTATTTCATCCCAGAGAGCTGACAGTCAAGAAAATAGCTCCCAATTCTTCATCTAAAGCCTCATCCAGATTTCTGCCCTATGATGTAGTTTAATTCATTTTGAGAAGTTATCTTCTTGGATCTATTGCAATTCTTTGAACACACAACCCTTTTTTTAAAATTATTATTCTTCAACTGCTGTGCATTGTGCTTATTTATTATTCTAATTCTGTCTAAATTAGGCTCAGATAAGGAACATATAAAATGAAGTATTTCAAAAATTAAACTCTAATCATGCCGAGAGTAAGTCGGCCTTGATATAATTTATATGGTGTTAGGACATAGACAATGAGGGTCATGAAATGGAGAATGATTTAAGAAACAAATGGAAAGACTTGCAAAAGTACTAACCTGTTTTTGGAGAAACTGCCTTCCTGTTTCATTTTTCAGACCATTGTTACTTGTACTTGTGTTGGCTTTTTTTTTTTTTTTTTTTTTTTTTTTTTTTGCAACCAGAGTAGGGTACTCCTCGAGGTAATCTGAGACTTTTAATTTTCTAGCAATCTATATCTTTATCCTTTTATTAATGTTGCAAGAAACTATTTACCACAGACTATGCTCCCAGAAGATCTCCTGTTAAGGTGCACACATAGGAAAAGAAAGACATGCATCATATTTGATGGGGGCAAGGAAGGTGGGAACGAATCCAAAAATGTGTATCTTAAAAACTGTTTTAATAAGAAACTAATTTTATTTCTTACAAGGTTGCATTAAAATATGATTGCCAGTTCTTTAGCAAATTAAAAAACCCTAACTAAATATTACTTATCATTTATTTAATAAGTATGCAATGATGGCTTTTGATAGGCAAAGCATTGTATTTGCACTGTGTAGGGTAGAAACAGAGATAAATGATATACACATCCTGCACTTTTTTTTTTTTTTTTTTTTTGAGACGGAGTTTCGCTCTTGTTACCCAGGCTGGAGTGCAATGGCGCGATCTCGGCTCACCGCAACCTCCACCTCCTGGGTTCAGGCAATTCTCCTGCCTCAGCCTCCTGAGTAGCTGGGATTACAGGCACGCACCACCATGCCCAGCTAATTTTTTGTAGTTTTTAGTAGAGACGGGGTTTCACCATGTTGACCAGGATGGTCTCGATCTCTTGACCTCGTGATCCACCCGCCTCGGCCTCCCAAAGTGCTGGGATTACAGGCGTGAGCCACCGCGCCCGGCCTCATCCTGCACTTCTTCAAGGAAAATGCTAAATCTGGTTCAAACCGAATTGAGTGTGAAGTGAGTGTGCAGAAGGCGTAGAAAGCGGTGGCAGCAGGATGAACAATTTGAAGAAGCGATAAAGCACAAAACAGAACTCTGGAGTCAAAAAACTGTGCCTGAATGTGTAAAGCATAGTACTTGAAAATGGAAATTGAGAAAGAAGAAGCCTTCAAGAAGAGATGTTTTGTGGAGAGGTGGGAGGATGAGAAAAGTGACTTGGAATCGAGTCTCATACTTTGACAGCTTTGGAAAGTGGGTATAAGAATATCCACATTATGCTGAGACCCTAAGAACCCTTGACAAGTTCAGATAAAATGCAAATACATGATGAAAGTGTCATTTTTGATTATATTCTGCAGAGGTGTTATTCTATATGTGGGGAAAGTGTAAGACCAGAGGCAGAGCACTCATGAAAAATTAATATGGCAAAATCAATTTGGAGTCCATGAAGTCTAATGATAACAGAGGGAATAAAAGGGGAAAATGATTGTGAAAGACAGGCCAAAGATCTTTGTTCCTGATAACAGGCATACAGGAAAGGTGGGCGAAGCAGAGGAATGGCTAGGGTGCAGGAATATCTCGCAAGGACTCTTAGTTTCATTTGTTGTTATTGTCAAAAGCCAATTTGTAACTTGTTTAAATTGTTTGATGAGAAAATGGAGATCACATTTTGGAATATTAATTCAATAAATTGGCAGCGGGAAGAACTAGAGAAATAATAAGGTGGTTGTAGAAGACAATGGAAATCAGTGAATACGTTTACCTGTCAAGTGGAGGGTGTCAAATGAAGTAGAGAGAAGGGAGTTATTTAATAAAATTAATTGAAGATACCAAAGAGACAGTATAAAGTAGAGAAAATCAAGAAATGTGGGATCACTCTCCTGGTGCAGGTAGAATGGAGAGGATGGAGAGAAGAGATGACCATTGAAAGCTAACATGTGAATTTCTTTCTTGCTGAGATAACAAAACATAAGGAGAAGCTGAAGGTGGAATCATATCTTGAGAGACAATTTCTACAACAGTGTTACAGATTTGGGAATTGAGTTCAGTTTCTTCCTTACTAGTTCTGTGACTTTAGGCAAAGTACTCACCTTTCTAAATTTCAGAAGTTTTCTTATTTGTAAAAAACTAATAGTGCCTTTCTGGTTTGGTAATTGAAAGGAATAAATAAAAGAAATCACGTAAAACAGTAACACGATTACTGGCACACTGAATTTCAATAAATGATATTATTAGTGTCGGTGTTTTGAAAATTTCATTTTGGGATGATTCGCTCATGCAATTCTCTGCTTGAAATAGCATATAGATAATTGCTTTCCTTTGCTCTCAGGACTCTTCTAAGAATGTTAATTCGCCCAGACAACATTTGTATTTTAATAAGTACAAGTCTAGAAGACAGGATGGGGGAGGAAAGAAGAAAGCTTTTCTGTTCCTCAAATGACATTACAGAAATGAACACTTATTATGCCTGTCTTTGTGTAAACGGATCCCTCTCCATACCACATTTGTAATAGGATTTATGAAATTTTTTCTTATTACTTTCAGTCAGTTAGAGAGGCATTTAATAATATGTTTACCTTTAAATCATTTCAAAATCTCTTGAAGTCACACAGTGCTTGTCAGTTGCATTTCATTATGGCCTGAGAATAAACTCCTGCAATGTTGAGGCAAAAAAGAAAGTAACTGTCCCGTCCTTTGCCATCCCTGGTTTACTTTTCTGGAGGAGCATGCTCTCAGAAACTTAAACCTAGGGAGCATACCTATATTGTGGTGGTAGAATTATCTTGAAGATTCTAACTTTTAAAAAGGGAATATTAAATTAGAGGATGGTGGCTAAGTTTGCTTGGTGACTTTCAAGTTCTGAATTAGTATTACAAGGATTATTTATGAGAAAGAAATATTTGCCAAAACTGGGAATATGTTTTGAGCCCAAGTTCTTTTTACGGTATGAATTCACTGGTGTAAATGTATGTTTTAATTTATATTCTTGTATTTATTTATGAAAATATGACAAATACTGGAGAAATTCATTTTATACCTTGGGACTTCAAAATGCTCTTCTAATCTGTAAAATAATGATTTCAGACCCAATTTTAAAAGTAAAATAAAATTAAGTGAAAATTAGGCTTTCCTTGGACATAAATAACTTGTAGGAGTTTAGTTATATATTCATTTACAACACTGCTTACAGCAATGACTTTGAGGATAATTAATAAGAATCTTGATAGAAATAGTAAAGATTCTACTGAATATCAAATCAGAATAAATAAATCAACTTGCATATCTTTATAATTTATTTCTTTTGTGGGAATTGAATTCAGAAACTAGGAAATTCTATAAATTATTATGTGGCATAATAATTTACAGAATTTTGTAAATTATTTATGTTAAATTCTGTGAATTATTACATGGCATAATAATTTGCAGAATTTTCTAGTTTCTGCATGATAGGGCAGTGTTTGTTAATTAAGGCAAGTAAAAGCTGAAAAGAGTTGGCACAGTTACCCCCAAGCACAATGTAATGATGGAGAGTGCTTGATAAATGAGCTCACACCCTGTTCATATGCATAGGCTCCCTAGTTGTCACTGCCTCAGTGATTCTGCAAATGCAGCAGGTTGAAACTCAAACACAGAACATATCTTATTCCTCAGTAATAGCAGATCAGTTACCATCAAAGACAAGATTGGAATCTTACCTGGCAATATGTCATGTCCTACTTCTCCTCTGGTGCACAGAAATCCAAATGTATTTTTTAAAAATGATTTCAAATCTTATTTCAGATTCAGCAGCTATACATGCAGGTTTATTTGCAAGTATACCCAGTTATCTCGGTATATTGTGTGATGCTGAGATTTGGGGTGCAATTGATCCCATCACACAGGTCCAATTGTATTTTTAAATTGATTTATTAATTTGGCAACTTCTTTCTTAAAAAATCAAAAATTTAAAGAATACCTTAATACTAAGATTTTTTTTTTCCAAAAATCAATTTACACTTTTTCATAAGGAAATACTAACTAAAAATTAATTTTTTTTTTTGCATTTTAAATTTTGGTCATTGAAAATTAAATATGTGTAAGCAGCAGTTTCTTAAACTTGCCAAACTTATGGTTTTATTAATTAGATGGTTTATAATAAATGACCCTGATTTTCTCATTAAACTACTTCCTTCATTGTAATGATTTGAAAATGACATTACAAGCTTTTTCCAAACTTGATAATGTTGATAGCAAATAGTTTAGATGTCACGAGAATTGTAGACCGGGTTCCCTGGAATGCAGACTCTGAGATAGAGACCGGCAAGGCAGAAAGTTCATGACGGTGTGCTCTGAGCAACACTGCCCAGGGGAGGAAAGGAAGCGTAACTGGGTAGAGAGAAATGACAAAACTGTGATGCAGTTTCAACAAAGCCCTCAGCCAACTCTGTGGGGAGTGCTGGAGGTGAGATGGCCCTTCAGATTCGTTCTAAATTGGCATGATTTAGATGTCAGGATGATATTCTCCTGCACTGAATGTGGGCTTCTCACAGAAGTAGGCATGTCTTACTTCACCAGAGGCCACTTTTGGGTGGGAGAAGGCTGACAGCTAAGATCTGGAACCTGACTACACTCACAGAAGCTAGAGGAATGGGTCCTTCACACCTAGGTGGGGGCACAGATATCTGGGTAGGAGAGCACGGTGCCCAGTGCAAAGAGTTAACACCATGAAAAATACATGGCTCCTAAAGAATCCCAGACTCAGCAATCATCTTAGAAAAATGAACTCAGTAAAGTTTGTGTGAGAAAAGTGCAAAGTGCTGAAAAAATAAAAATTACTTATAATTGTTGAGGTTATAATAAATTCTGCCACTCAAAGAGTTTTATAGTCTTATTTGCATTCTCTACCTATTTCCTGCTATTAATTTTTTTTTGAAAGAAAAGTTACATAAGGATAAACAACATGGACTGAGGAGTTGATTGACTGTGTTCAAAGTTAGTTTTACAGCTTACTAGCTGTCCCTTCTTGAACATAACAAGTTAGAGCCTCTGTTATTTCTATAAGTGAGAACAATGATGAATTGAAAATTAAGAGACGGCAGTTTTAATAGATTCTACTTTAATGACTTTTATTTAGTAGTAGCTAGTGTTTATTTCTTTTTTTTTCCCAAGTATTCCAAATCAAATAGTGTTATGGAATCCTTCGGGTGATGCTTTCTGGCTGGAAACTTCTTTGGCCAGTGGCACCTTTGCCTGAGTTTTGCTTGGGCCCTCTGGGCTGACTTGGCCTGGAAGGCTATGCTTGGCTCTTGCTACTAACCTGGATCCCGTGCCTACCAAGGGCAAGTGTAGTGGCGAGGGGTAGGTGAGTGAATGATCGTCAGGTCTGGACACTGCACACAGCCAGGAATGCCAGCTGTGGGAGGGTGGGTAGCTCCAGGTGCTGTCATGGGCTCCAGCTCCCTGTGAGGCTGCAGCTGAGCCAGGCATATTGCCAGTAGCTTCCATGGTTGATACCAGGGAACTCAGTGGCACCTGAAAGCTTGGAGACCCAGCAACTATAGAGCCCCAAAGAGCGTATCACAACCCTGGCTTCTGAAATTCCTAGGTGTGGGCCCCTCAAAGGTCTGCAGCTTTTCTCTTCTCTTTTCTTTCTTGTTGCCTGCTATGTGGAAAGCAAGGGGCATGTTTCAGACCTGTTTGTGTTATGACTCTTTTAGCCCCATCATTTGGTGGATCCTGAGTTCTCGATCTTGCATCCAAGAAGAATGAGGTACTCAGACAAGTGGAGGGTGAGCAAGGCTAACAGGAGCTTTATTGAGCAACAGAACAGCTAAGAGAAGACCCGCACTGGGTAACTCCTCCTTGCAGGCAGGGTGTCCCAACAGTGTTCAGCTCTCAGCAGAGAGGAGACCCTGTAGTGGGCATCTCCTCTCCACAGTTGGTCATCCCATTGGGTGTTCAGCTCTCAGCAGAGAGGAGACCCTGGAGTGGGTAGCTCCTCTCTCCAGGTAGGTCATTCTGTCATCTCTTCCAGTTTGGCTGAGTCCAAAATTTTTATGAGCCTCAGAGGGAAGGAAGTGCATTCTAATTGGTTCATGGGGAGCCATGGGCAGGCCTAGAAAAAGCACCCTAAGTACCCATTCTGGTCCATCAGTCTGGCCCCCAGGCTTCAGGCCTTCCCTGACTTGAAGGTGGAGCCTCACTAGGACCTGCCTCTTTCTACCCAGAAGCCTGTTTGCATCCTGCCATCATCCATAAAACCCAGGCTGTTTGTGCCGAGGGGTGCCTACAGGCCAGCACTGAGCTGCTTTCAGCCCCACCTCCAACTCCTTCCCATGCTCAATGATGTCTAAAGTCCAGAGGCGCCAAAGCAACAGGGGTCCCAGAGGGGGCCAAGGCAGCAGGAGGTGTCAGTGCTGTCCTGAGTGTGTACACACCTGGCTGGTTGCAACAGTGCCCAGGATTGACCTCAACTTTGCTCTGAGACTCCAGTGTGCTCCAGGAGTGGGGAGAGGCCAGGCAACAGCAGCAGGCACTGCCGAGCCTGCAAGGGCAGTTGAGGGAGCCTTCCTGGTCCTGTTCCCGGAGAGTACAGAGATGCCTGGGTGCCCAGCCAGGGCTGGGCAGCTGCAGCTGTGTCCAGGAGGGCAGGGCTTTTGCCAGCTCCCAGCCCCCAAGAGCACAGGGAGGCCATGGTCTGCACCAGCAGTTCAGGCAGTTGCAGCTGCACCTGGGAAGGTGGGGCTCCTGGTCATTTGCAGCTTTTCCCCCGCTCCTTGGAGAACACAACCTCCACTGCACCTCCCCAACTGCAGTGGGTATCATGGCAATGGCCATTCCAGACGGGTTGCTACTGCCATCAATAGAATTCGCTATTAATGTCAATATTAGGAACTTTGCATTATTGTGTTACATTAGACATCACTCTTTTCTTTCTGGCAATAAAACTCTTCTTTGATGAAGATGGTGTATCTAAGAAGACATTGGAGCCTATAGATAAGGAGTTTACTTAATGCTGACAAATGGACTGTTGACTTTTACAACAACAAGGCAGCAAATTTCTAATGATCAGAAAACAATATTTGTAGCAAAAGAATATGACTGACAATATTATTGATTATGATTGAATGGTCCTTACCTTTTTTCCTACCATGATTAACAACATAGGAATTTTAAAATATTTCACAACATTAAAATGACTTCATTTCAGAATTATCAAACTGAAAGATCCCTCAGAAGACAGGTTGTTGACATCTATTTGCAATTGCTCTCACTCTCCACAAGAAGTGGTGATATAGTTAGATAACAGAGCCACAGGAGAGATTGATGGCAGGAGTGGTTTGGTTTATCTTTAAATATCAGAGCCTTCCTTTTCTCTTTTAAAGCTGTACATTTAATTCATTCTTGCTGTTCTATGGCTGAGAAATAAGATATCTCTATCCCTTATTTTTCAAAATGCACCTTTCTTCTGCCCTTTATTTCTCCAATTCTTTTCCCTCAATGATTTTAAGTCTAACTAACTAAGCCATTAAGTGAAAACGTGAAGAACCTTTATCCAACTTAATGGGTTAATTTTTGGGGGGAGAAGGTATGTGCATACTTTTTCAGTAGCCCTTCCCACAAAAATTTATGGGGAAAAAAATTAGACTGGAAGACAGAGACTGGATCATGAAAAGCCTTGTATGAAATGGCAAGAAATTCAGAATTTTCCTATGGCAAATGGAGAACAGTTAATGAATTTTGAGCAGGGGAATGATTAAATTTACGTCAAGGATAATTAAAGATACAATCATAATTGTCTATTTTGCTCAAAGTTTTGATATCTAAAGCATTCAATTTTTGTGACTCTATTATTTTTAATGGACTCCTTACTCTATAAATGACTAATATAGTCAGACTGTTATTTTCTTCATTTTAGAACACACCCTTGGAAGTTTGTTGTAAATGTTTCATTTAGTTTAATACATATTGAAGAGGGATTGAATGACTTTAGGAATCTTCCTAAAATACCAAGAGTTTACTCTCAGCTGAAGATTATATGACTACTTCACTGAAAAACGTTTAAATTTCCTCCCATGGAATTCAGCTCCTATTTTTAACTACAACTACATTTTCAATATATTGCCAGCCATTTCCATATGCATGTGCCTCTCATACTGCTCTCTGAATATGATGAAAATCAGCTCATTTCTCTGTCTTTGAGTTGCACCATTTTAGCTCCTGCTGCATTCCACTTCCAATCAAGCATAGAGCCCTTGACAGTCTACTTCCAAATGAATCTCAAATATTTGCCCTTTTTTCCATATTGATCATTATAATACTGGTTCGGGTTCTCATCATTTTAATTCTGAACTGTTGAAACGGCCCCTTGATGCTGACGCTAATTTCTCATCTATCCAATGCACTCGTCACACTGCTGTCATCATTATCTTTCTAAAGTACAGCTTTGGTCATGTCAGTCCCCTAAAGAGCCTTCTGTTGTCCCACAGGATCAAGTCCAAACTTGTCAGCATGCAAAGTCAGTTAAAATCTCTTCACATTCTTTCTTCAGTAAGGCTGCAGAAAGGGAAATCTCTGATCCATGTGGAGGAGTAAATTTGTTGATGAAAGTACAATTAAAACAAAAATCTGAATGGAAGAGGAAAGGCTGAAACTGCCCTGCGGTAGCCTGTTTTTTTGATTCTCGGGCAGAAAGAAGGGACTGGTCATTTGAGTGTTGGTGCAGACTGTTGTCAGACAGAAGGGTCCTTTAGTACACCAAGTTCAGAATCCAGGGAGCAGTTGCTCTGTCTGAAAAATTCGGTGAAGCAGACCATAAAAAAAAAAAAAAAAAAACTGCTAGAAATGGGTAATGTCAGAGCTTTGACAGGCACATAAGTTGGGAGGCAACAGTGATATTTAGGCAAATCAGAAAAGGTTAGAAAAGGGAGATGGAGATAACTCTCCAGTGGGAATTCTAGGAAAAAAATAACTCCTTTAGAGACACAGCTAAGAGTTCTCCATCTACCAAAAAAGTATTTTCACAAATTGAAAATAACTACATCAACTGGTTTGTTGCATTCCAGAATTCAGGCCTGGCATGAATTCAGAGGAATGCTCTCAACATCCTATTGTATGTGTGTCCTAACATGCTCTCCATCACTCCAAAGACTGCATAACCCCTGCTGAATCACAATGGTGTGCTTGAAGTGTCCTACATGCACCTTAGGACTCTTACACAGGATTTCTTTACCATGAAATTTCAGTGCTTTCCAAATTCAAAAAGTCTGTGTTGAGAACCAATAAAGCCAATTTCTGTGTTCCTTTTCGTAGAGAACAGTAGCCATTTGTAAGTCTGAGATACAAGAGGTCAGATACCCCTTACTACATTCAATCCTTAATGAACAGAAGTCTCAAACCAAATTTGATCTCTCATATACATTTAAAAAACACATTTATTAGTAACCAGTCATAAAACAGTATATATGACCTGTTCTCTAGGTTCAGTGCTTCAAACACCATGTTGAAAAACTGTTCATTGAAGGCAAATGCATAAATATCCCAGCAGCAGCCTTCTGTTCTGCTTAGAGTAGCATTAGGCCTCCAGAAATCCAGAGAACTACTAAGGAACAGGCTCTGGTCACCCTAGTATTCCTGTTCTTGGCTCACCTAGGGGTGAATGTGAAATGCATTTAGCTGTCCATATAATCTCCCCTGTGAGATCACACTTCTCATAGCCATATGCCAATAAACTTCCAATTTCTCCAATGCAAAACCCTTTTGTGATATTTACTATTTTACTCAGCAAAATGTATAATATGATTTAAGATATGTATAACAAAATTGTAACAATAGTTGTCTCTGTGTGTCCTTTATGACACAATGCTAGCTGACAAATGCTGGCTGACCACCACTGGAGTGTGGGTTTTTGCTTAGAACAGCTGATTGCCCCTTATTTATGTACTCCATGCAGATGTACTTTACAGTCAATTACAGAAATCGAAACAATCTAGGTCATATCATGGTACGGAAAAATCATATCCTAGAGGTGACCCTCCGTGCCTAGAAACCTGGGAAATAACTCAATTGAAGAAAGCTCTATGAATTTCCTGACCACCAAAAGTCCTTGGAAGTCAGGCAGATTGGGATTAGAACTTAGTTTCATCACTTAGTTCTGGAGCAACCTTAAATAGCTACTTAATTTTACTGATCCTCTCTTTCTTCATGTACACATTTGGCTAAAGATTTAGGCGTGTGGGTATTCTATAAACATAACATCCAGTGGTGTGCTGGAGCTGAATTGAATATGCTTATAAGTGCCCAGTGGCAAATTTTCAGAAACTTTACAGGATAGTTATTAACACAGATATTGGGAAAAAATCAAATTATATATACATGTAATTAAATAAATTATATAAAAAGAGGCAAGACACACTCAAAGTTGATCACTTCCCAAATACTTCGTATTTTACTATTTTTCAAGTTCTTACGTTACGTATGTTCATAGAATAACACTGTACAGCTTTACATCTCTTCCCAACTCTGTTTTCATTGACATCAGACAGCCTGGTAGCTTGGAATCAAGCACAGTGGCAGTTTTTATACCATGGAAATCACCAAGCACTCAAAAATCAGGGCTTGATTCATCATCTTGTGAATTGCTTCTGGACTAAAGAGAGTGATGAAGAAAACATGAATCCTATGGATTAAACTTAAAACTATATAATGTTTTTACTATGTTCTGAGTGCTTCACATACATTATTATCTAATTTTAACCACATCTCTGTGACCTAGGTAATACATTATTAATTTTAAAGATGAGGAAACAGTACCAGTATGTAAACATCTTGTCTAAGATCTCAAAAGTGGTAAGTGATAAAGCACGAATTTGAACCCAAGCAGTATAGCCTGAAAATTAACTTCTACAAAGAAGCTTTGATTTATAAGAAAGAGGTTGTCTTTTGAGAGAAAATAAACTTTTTCTCTTCTAAAATATAAAGAGCCTGAAGAAATTAGAGCATATAATCTCTCCATAAACCATAATGTGGTTAGAATTCATAATGTAAATTAGGTTCCTTCCTAACAGAAGATGACATTTTACTGACTGTAGGAGGAACGGAGGACAAGAGAAAAGCTTACCACCCTAGGGTTAGTTATCGTTGTTATTGTTGTGGTCCCAGGATATTTCTCAAATAGATTTGAGGGCACTGGTTCCCAACTGCTCTTGGGAACGGTGACTATCCATGTCTCATCCTTAACCTACAGCTTGGAGAGAAACAAACCTCCCACAGAAGTCTCCACCAGAGTGTGTTTCACAGATCTGAGTAAAAATGTCAGTGTGGCCTGGGAGAGATCCATGAGACCCTGGAATCTCTGTGGCCACAAAAGGGCAACTCAGTAGTTTCCCAGAACTTAGAGAGAGGTGAGGGAATTGAAAGTGTCCTTCAGTCACGATGAAGGCATCCTGCTGGCAGACCTGCCACAGGTACCGAAACTGACATTCAAATACAGAAGGAATGATAAATCCACAGAGACAAATTGATACGTAACACCTTCCATCTTCCATATTGATGTTCACAGTTTACTGATTTTTAACTTAGAATTATGGAGTAATTTCTAATTTCACTGAGTTTACCTAGGGGAATGATTAAAATGTTATGCGTCAGAGCGAATAGGAATTTAGAGAAGATATTAAATTGAATCATAGCAACAGCTACTGGGATTCTTGCAAAGTAGTTAGAAACTATGAAAATGCTCTCCTCAGACAAAGTGTATATGTCTATTTAGGAACTAACAACTAAACAAAAGAATATCTCAGTGAAAATGTATTCATTTAGTATCTATGTGTATATATGTGCACATTTCCACACACCCACCCCATCTTTGACTGTTTAACTGATTTATTATTTACTTTTACTTTTTTTTTTCCTAGAGCACCATACTTTACTGGGAAGTATCGTTAACTTTTTGAAGCTGCCACTGTAGCTGAGAGTGCAGGTCTGGGGCCAGACTCCCTGGGTTTAAATACTGACTCTGCTTCATACTACTTGTATGACCTCAAATGAATTACTTCACCTCTCTGTCGTGTGGTTTCCTTATCTCCAAGTCCTTACAGGGTTGTTGGGAAAAGTAAATGTGCTAAGATGTCTACATACAAACAATAGTGTGTTTGCCATGTTCTCAGAAGTGTTAGTGACAATTATTCTGTGTGGCTTTCATTTTACTGAATGCTGTGCTCAACTTTCTTTCCTTGTCTTCATTTTGGTCACCCATGGTGTGCAGTTGTTGACAATGGGCATGACCTTGGCATTCTCTGGGCTCCTCTGGAGTCTGTAGTATCACAATTGGAAATTTGGAGTCTTCCTAGAAGTAGTTCTTTAGAGCATAACAATCTAAAAGATATCATGATTGTCTCTTTATTCTCTTATCTACCTCGTTTATCAGGCTATTCATGGAAAGTGACCTTTGAAACAGTAGAAGAGCAATGATCTCATCAACAGTGATTCCCAGGAGACCACACATATGAAAACTGTTGTTAATAAAGAAAAAATAAGTGTTGGAAGAAGAAAGTTATGGAATGCCTTCAATCATGAAAACTCATGTCTGCTGTGTGTTCCTTTAAATTGGTGTTGTGGATGTGTTGTGTTTTCCATCTTTCATCATGTTCTCTGGTTTCTGCATCACAGAGTCTGGTTTCTAATGAATGATTTTGATACTTATGCTTTGAAGTCGTGAATCCATTTTCAGATCTTCCGATTTTGGAGGTTTTTTTGGTTTTGTTTTAAGAAACGGCTTTTGCCTTTGTATAAATCCTTTGTGAATTTGTTAACATTTAATGAATATTTACTTTTACATTTAAAAAATGAGTTGTCAGCACCTGGATAATTGTTCCGTTTATCAAAATGTTACTTCTTGATCTCAAGAATGACATTCATGGAAAGGCCAGCAAAAAAAAAAAAAAAAAAAAAAATCTAAAACAAAAT